>NW_024395574.1:0-23088 GCF_016617805.1 Bactrocera tryoni | reverse complement strand
TTTTCTTGTATATACACATTTAGCAGTCGATATTGAGTTGCTTTAAATAATTACTTTAACATATTTAAGTTAATTAACCTTCTTCATCTTACTGAGGTTGACATAAAGCCATAACGGCAGTGCATTTGGAAGAATTCGACATTCTTATATTCAGTTATAAAGTTGATTTTCTTGTATATACACAATTAACAATGGATATTGAGTTGCTTTAAATCATTACTTTAAAATATTTCAGTTAATTAACTTTCTTCATCTTACTGAGGTTGATACAACGCCATAACGGCAGTGCATTTGGAAGAACTCGACAACCTTATATTCAGGTATAAAGTCGATTTTCTTGTATATACACATTTAACAATCGATATTGAGTTGCTTTAAATCATTACTTTAACATATTTAAGTTACTAACCTTCTTCATCTTACTGAAGTTGTCATAAAGCCATAACGGCAGTGCATTTGGAAGAATTCGACATTGTTATATTAAGTTATAAAGTTGATTTTCTTGTATATACACAATTAACAATGGATATTGAGTTGCTTTAAATCATTACTTTAACATATTTCAGTTAATTAACTTTCTTCATCTTACTGAAGTTGACACAACGCCATAACGGCAGTGCATTTGGGAGATTTTGACAACCTTATATTCAGGTATAAAGTCGATTTTCTTGTACATTTAGCATCTTTAAGTTAATTTACCTTCTTCATCTTACTGAAGTTGTTAAAAAGCCATAACGGCAGTGCAGTTGGAAGATATCGACAATCTTATATTCACGTATAAATTCGATTTTCATGTATATACACTTTTAGCAGTCGATACTGAGTTGCTTTAAATCATTAATTTAACATATTTAAGTTAATTAACCTTCTTCATCTTACTGAAGTTGTCATAAAGCCATAACGGCAGTGCATTTGGAAGAATTCGACATTCTTATATTCAGTTATAAAGTTGATTTTCTTGTGTGTACACATTTAGCAGTCGATATTGAGTTGCTTCAAATCATTACTTTAACACAGTCAAGTTAATTAACCCTCTTCATCTTACTGAAGTTGACATAAGGCCATAACGTCAGTGCATTTGGAATAAATTGACAATATTATATTCAGGTATAAAGTCGATTATCTTGTACATACACATTTAGCAATCGATATTGAGTTGCTTCAAATCATTACTTTAACATATATAAGTTAATAAACTTTCTTCACCTTACTGAAGTTGTCATAAGGTCATAACGACAGCGCATTTGGAAGAATTCGACATTCTTATATTCAGATATAAAGTCGATTTTCTTGTATATACACATTTAGCAGTCGATATTGAGTTGTTTTAAATCATTACTATAACATATTTCAGTTAATTAACTTTCTTCATCTTACTGAGGTTGACACAACGCCATAACGGCAGTGCATTTGGAAGAATTCGACAACCTTATATTCAGGTAAAAAACCGATTTTCTTGTATATACACCTTTAGCAGTCGATATTGAGTTGCTTCAAATCATTACTTTAACACAGTCAAGTTAATTAACCCTCTTCATCTTACTGAAGTTGACATAAGGCCATAACGTCAGTGCATTTGGAATAAATTGACAATATTATATTCAGGTATAAAGTCTATTTTCTTGTATATACACATTTAGCAGTAGATATTGAGTTGTTTTAAATCATTACTTTAACATATTTCAGTTAATTAACTTTCTTCATCTTACTGAGGTTGACACAACGCCATAACGTCAGTGCATTTGGAAGAATTCGACAATCTTATTCATGTATAAAGTCGATTTTCTAGTATATACACAATTAACAATGGATATTGAGTTGCTTCAAATCATTACTTTAACACAGTTAAGTTAATTAACCCTTTTCATCTTACTGAAGTTGACATAAGGCCATAACGTGAGTGCATTTGGAAGAATTCGACGTTCTAATGTTCAGGTATAAAGTCGATTATCTTGTACATACACATTTAGCAATCGATATTGAGTTGCTTCAAATCATTACTTTAACATATATAAGTTAATAAACCTTCTTCAGCTTACTGAAGTTGTTATAAGGTCATAACGACAGAGCATTTGGAAGAACTCGACATTCTTATATTCAGGCATAAAGTCGATTTTCTCGTATATACACATTTAGCAGTCGATATTGAGTTGTTTTAAATCATTAATTTAACATATTTAAGTTAATTAATCTTCTTCGTTTTACTGAAGTTGACATAAGGCCATAACGTCAGTGCATTTGGAAGAATTGGACAATCTAATGTTCAGGTATAAATTCGATTTTCTTGTATTTACAAATTTAGTAGTTGATATTGAGTTGCTTTAAATCATTACTTTAACATATTTAAGTTAATTAACCTTCTTCATCTTGCTGAGGTTGACACGACGCCATAACGGTAGTGCATTTGGAAGAATTCGACATTTCTATATTGAGGTATAAAGTCGATTTTCTTGTATATACACATTTAGCAATCGATATTGAGTTGCTTTAAATCATTAATTTAACATATTTAAGTTAATTTATTTTCTTCGTCTTACCGAAGTTGACATAAGGCCATAACGGTAGTGCAGTTGGAAGAATTCGACAATCTTATTCATGTATAAAGTCGATTTTTTTGTATATAAACATTTAGCAATCGATATTGTGTTGCTTCAAATCATTACTTTAACATACATAAATAAAATAACTTTCATCATCTTACTGAAGTTGTTATAAAGTAATAACGGCAGTGCATTTGGAAGAATTCGACATTCTTATATTCAGTTATAAAGTCGATTTTCTTGTGTATATACATTTAGCAATCGATATTGAGTTGTTTTAAATCATTACTTTAACATATTTAAGTTAATTAACCTTCTTCATCTTACTGAGGTTGATATAAAGCCATAACGGCAGTGCATTTGGAAGAATTCGACATTCTTATATTCAGTTATAAAGTCGATTTTCATGTATATAAACTTTTAGCAGTCGATATTGAGTTGCTTTAAATCATTAATTTAACATATTAAAGTAAGTTAACCTTCTTTATCTTACCGAAGTTGACATAAGGCCATAACGGCAGTGCATTTGGAAGAATTCGACAATCTTATTCATGTATAAAGTCGATTTTTTTGTATATAAACATTTAGCAATCGATATTGTGTTGCTTCAAATCATTACTTTAACATACATAAGTAAATTAACTTTCTTCATCTTACTGAAGTTGTTATAAAGCCATAACGGCAGTGCATTTGGAAGAATTCGACAATCTTGTTTATGTATAAAGTCGATTTTTTTGTATATAAACATTTAGCAATCGATATTGTGTTGCTTCAAATCATTACATTAACATATATAAGTTAATTAAACTTCTTCATGTTACTGAAGTTGACATAAGGCAATAACGGCAGCGCATTCGGAAGAATTCGACAATCTTATATTCAGGTATAAAGTCGATTTTCGTGTATATACACAATTAACAATGGATATTGAGTTGCTTTAAATCATTACTTTAACATATTTCAGTTAATTAACTTTCTTCATCTTACTGAGGTTGACACAACGCCATAACGGCAGTGCATTTGGAAGAATTCGACATTCTTATATTCAGTTATAAAGTTGATTTTCTTGTATATACACAATTAACAATGGATATTGAGTTGCTTTAAATCATTACTTTAACATATTTAAGTTAATTAACTTTCTTCATCTTACTGAAGTTTACATAAAGCCATAACGGCAGTGCATTTGGAAGAATTCGACATTCTTATATTCAGGTATAAAGTTGATTTTCTTGTATACGCACAATTAACAATGGATATTGAATTGCTTCAAATTATCACTTTAACATATTTAAGTTAATTAACCTTCTTCATCTTACTGAGGTTGACACAACGCCATAACGGCAGTGCATTTGGAAGAAATCGACAACCTTATATTCAGGTATAAAATCGATTTTCTTGTATATACACATTTAGCAGTCGATATTGAGTTGCTTCAAATCATTACTTTAACATATTTCAGTTAATTAACTTTCTTCATCTTACTGAGGCTGACACAACGCCATAACGGCAGTGCATTTGGAAGAATTCGACATTCTTATATTCAGTTATAAAGTTGATTTTCTTGTATATACACAATTAACAATGGATATTGAGTTGCTTTAAATCATTACTTTAACATATTTAAGTTAATTAACTTTCTTCATCTTACTGAAGTTGACATGAAGCCATAACGGCAGTGCATTTGGAAGAATTCGACATTCTTATATTAAGTTATAAAGTTGATTTTCTTGTATATACACAATTAACAATGGATATTGAGTTGCTTTAAATCACTACTTTAACATATTTCAGTTAATTAACTTTCTTCATCTTACTGAGGGTGACACAACGCCATAACGGCAGTGCATTTGGAAGAATTCGACATTCTTATATTCAATTATAAAGTCGATTTTCTTGTATATACACATTTAGCAGTCGATATTGAGTTGCTTCAAATCATTACTTTAACACAGTTAAGTTAATTAACCTTCTTTATCTTACTGAGGTTGACACGACGCCATAACGGCAGTGCATTTGGAAGAATTCGACATTCTTATATTCAGGTATAAAGTTGATTTTCTTGTATACGCACAATTAACAATGGATATTGAATTGCTTCAAATTATCACTTTAACATATTTAAGTTAATTAACCTTCTTCATCTTACTGAGGTTGACACAACGCCACAACGGCAGTGCATTTGGAAAAATTCGACAACCTTATATTCAGGTATAAAATCGATTTTCTTGTATATACACATTTAGCAGTCGATATTGAGTTGCTTCAAATCATTACTTTAACACAGTCAAGTTAATTAACCCTCTTCATCTTACTGAAGTTGACATAAGGCCATAACGTCAGTGCATTTGGAATAAATTGACAATATTATATTCAGGTATAAAGTCTATTTACTTGTATATACACATTTAGCAATCGATATTGAGTTGCTTTAAATCATTACTTTAACATATTTAAGTTAATTAACCTTCTTCAACTTACTGAAGTTGACACAACGCCATAACGGCAGTGCATTTGGAAGAATTCGACAACCTTATATTCAGGTATAAAGTCGATTTTCTTGTATACACGCATTTAGCAGTCGATATTGAATTGCTTTAAATCATTAATTTAACATATTTAAGTTACTAACCTTCTTCATCTTACTGAAGTTGTCATAAAGTCATAACGGCAGTGCATTTGGAAGAATTCGACATTCTAATATTAAGTTATAAAATTGATTTTCTTGTATATACACAATTAACAATGGATATTGAGTTGCTTTAAATCATTACTTTAACATATTTCAGTTAATTAACTTTCTTCATCTTACTAAAGTTGACACAACGCCATAACGGCAGTGCATTTGGGAGATTTTGACAACCTTATATTCAGGTATAAAGTCGATTTTCTTGTATATACACATTTAGCAGTCGATATTGAGTTGCTTCAAATCATTACTTTAACATATTTCAGTTAATTAACTTTCTTCATCTTACTGAGGTTGACACAACGCCATAACGGCAGTGCATTTGGAAGAATTCGACATTCTCATATTCAGTTATAAAGTTGATTTTCTTGTATATACACAATTAACAATCGATATTGAGTTGCTTTAAATCATTACTTTAAAATATTTCAGTTAATTAACTTACTTCATCTTACTGAGGTTGATACAACGCCATAACGGCAGTGCATTTGGAAGAACTCGACAACCTTATATTCAGGTATAAAGTCGATTTTCTTGTATATACACATTTAACAATCGATATTGAGTTGCTTCAAATCATTACTTTAACACAGTCAAGTTAATTAACCCTCTTCATCTTACTGAAGTTGACATAAGGCCATAACGTCAGTGCATTTGGAATAAATTGACAATATTATATTCAGGTATAAAGTCTATTTTCTTGTATATACACATTTAGCAGTCGATATTGAGTTGCTTTAAATCATTACTTTAACATATTTAAGTTAATTAACCTTCTTCATCTTACTGAAGTTGACATAAAGCCATAACGGCATTGCATTTGGGAGAATTCGACAACCTTATATTCAGGTATAAAGTCGATTTTCTTGTATATACACATTTAGCAGTCGATATTGAGTTGCTTCAAATCATTACTTTAACATATTTCAGTTAATTAACTTTCTTCATCTTACTGAGGTTGACACAACGCCATAACGGCAGTGCATTTGGAAGAATTCGACATTCTTATATTCAGTTATAAAGTTGATTTTCTTGTATATACACAATTAACAATGGATATTGAGCTGCTTTAAATCATTACTTTAAAATATTTCAGTTAATTAACTTTCTTCATCTTACTGAGGTTGATACAACGCCATAACGGCAGTGCATTTGGAAGAACTCGACAACCTTATATTCAGGTATAAAGTCGATTTTCTTGTATATACACATTTAACAATCGATATTGAGTTGCTTTAAATCATTACTTTAACATATTTAAGTTACTAACCTTCTTCATCTTACTGAAGTTGTCATAAAGCCATAACGGCAGTGCATTTGGAAGAATTCGACATTCTTATATTAAGTTATAAAGTTGATTTTCTTGTATATACACAATTAACAATGGATATTGAGTTGCTTTAAATCATTACTTTAACATATTTCAGTTAATTAACTTTCTTCATCTTACTGAAGTTGACACAACGCCATAACGGCAGTGCATTTGGGAGATTTTGACAACCTTATATTCAGGTATAAAGTCGATTTTCTTGTACATTTAGCATCTTTAAGTTAATTTACCTTCTTCATCTTACTGAAGTTGTTATAAAGCCATAACGGCAGTGCAGTTGGAAGATATCGACAATCTTATATTCACGTATAAATTCGATTTTCTTGTATATACACATTTAGCAGTCGATACTGAGTTGCTTTAAGTCATTAATTTAACATATTTAAGTTAATTAACCTTCTTCATCTTACTGAAGTTGTCATAAAGCCATAACGGCAGTGCATTTGGAAGAATTCGACATTCTTATATTCAGTTATAAAGTTGATTTTCTTGTATACGCACAATTAACAATGGATATTGAATTGCTTCAAATTATCACTTTAACATATTTAAGTTAATTAACCTTCTTCATCTTACTGAGGTTGACACAACGCCATAACGGCAGTGCATTTGGAAGAATTCGACAACCTCATATTCAGGTAAAAAACCGATTTTCTTGTATATACACATTTAGCAGTCGATATTGAGTTGCTTCAAATCATTACTTTAACACAGTCAAGTTAATTAACCCTCTTCATCTTACTGAAGTTGACATAAGGCCATAACGTCAGTGCATTTGGAATAAATTGACAATATTATATTCAGGTATAAAGTCAATTTTCTTGTATATACACATTTAGCAGTCGATATTGGGTTGTTTTAAATCATTACTTTAACATATTTCAGTTAATTAACTTTCTTCATCTTACTGAGGTTGACACAACCCCATAACGTCAGTGCATTTGGAAGAATTCGACAATCTTATTCATGTATAAAGTCGATTTTCTTGTATATACACAATTAACAATGGATATTGAGTTGCTTCAAATCATTACTTTAACACAGTTAAGTTAATTAACTCTTTTCATCTTACTGAAGTTGACATAAGGCCATAACGTGAGTGCATTTGGAAGAATTCGACGTTCTAATGTTCAGGTATAAAGTCGATTATCGTGTACATACACATTTAGCAATCGATATTGAGTTGCTTCAAATCATTACTTTAACATATATAAGTTAATAAACCTTCTTCAGCTTACTGAAGTTGTTATAAGGTCATAACGACAGAGCATTTGGAAGAATTCGACATTCTTATATTCAGACATAAAGTCGATTTTCTCGTATATACACATTTAGCAGTCGATATTGAGTTGTTTTAAATCATTAATTTAACATATTTAAGTTAATTAATCTTCTTCGTTTTACTGAAGTTGACATAAGGCCATAACGTCAGTGCATTTGGAAGAATTGGACAATCTAATGTTCAGGTATAAATTCGATTTTCTTGTATTTACAAATTTAGTAGTTGATATTGAGTTGCTTTAAATCATTACTTTAACATATTTAAGTTAATTAACCTTCTTCATCTTGCTGAGGTTGACACGACGCCATAACGGTAGTGCATTTGGAAGAATTCGACATTTCTATATTGAGGTATAAAGTCGATTTTCTTGTATATACACATTTAGCAATCGATATTAAGTTGCTTTAAATCATTAATTTAACATATTTAAATTAATTTATTTTCTTCGTCTTACCGAAGTTGACATAAGGCCATAACGGCATTGCAGTTGGAAGAATTCGACAATCTTATTCATGTATAAAGTCGATTTTTTTGTATATAAACATTTAGCAATCGATATTGTGTTGCTTCAAATCATTACTTTAACATACATAAGTAAATTAACTTTCTTCATCTTACTGAAGTTGTTATAAAGCCATAACGGCAGTGCATTTGGAAGAATTCGACATTCTTATATTCAGTTATAAAGTCGATTTTCTTGTGTATATACATTTAGCAATCGATATTGAGTTGCTTTAAATCATTACTTTAACATATTTAAGTTAATTAACCTTCTTCATCTTACTGAGGTTGATATAAAGCCATAACGGCAGTGCATTTGGAAGAATTCGACATTCTTATATTCAAGTATTAAGTCGATTTTCTTGTATATAAACTTTTAGCAGTCGATATTGAGTTGCTTTAAATCATTAATTTAACATATTAAAGTAAGTTAACCTTCTTTATCTTACCGAAGTTGACATAAGGCCATAACGGCAGTGCATTTGGAAGAATTCGACAATCTTATTCATGTATAAAGTCGATTTTTTTGTATATAAACATTTAGCAATCGATATTGTGTTGCTTCAAATCATTACTTTAACATACATAAGTAAATTAACTTTCTTCATCTTACTGAAGTTGTTATAAAGCCATAACGGCAGTGCATTTGGAAGAATTCGACAATCTTATTTATGTATAAAGTCGATTTTTTTGTATATAAACATTTAGCAATCGATATTGTGTTGCTTCACATCATTACTTTAACATATATAAGTTAATTAAACTTCTTCATTTTACTGAAGTTGACATAAGGCAATAACGGCAGCGCATTCGGAAGAATTCGACAATCTTATATTCAGGTATAAAGTCGATTTTCGTGTATATACACAATTAACAATGGATATTGAGTTGCTTTAAATCATTACTTTAACATATTTCAGTTAATTAACTTTCTTCATCTTACTGAGGTTGAGACAACGCCATAACGGCAGTGCATTTGGAAGAATTCGACATTCTAATATTCAGGTATGAAATCGATTTTCTTGTATATACACATTTAGCAGTCGATATTGAGTTGCTTCAAATCATTACTTTAACACAATCAAGTTCATCAACCTTCTTAATCTCACTGAAGTTGACATAAGGCCATAACGGCAGTGCATCTGGAAGAATTCGAAAACCTTATATTCAGGTATAAAGTCGATTTTCTTGGGTATACACATTTAGCAGTCAATATTGAGTTGTTTTAAATCATTACTTTAAAATATTTAAGTTAATTAAACTTCTTCAACTTACTGAGCTTGACACACCGCCATAACGGCAGTGCATTGGAAGAATTCGACAACCTTATATTTAGGTATAAAGTCGATTTTCTTGTATATACGCATTTAGCAGTCGATATTGAATTGCTTTAAATCATTAATTTAACATATTTAAGTTAATTAACCTTCTCCATCTTACTGAGGTTGACACAACGCCGTAACGGCAGTGCATTTGGAAGAATTCGAAAACCTTATATTCAGGTATAAAGTCGATTTTCTTGTGTGTACACATTTAGCAGTCGATATTGAGTTGCTTCAAATCATTACTTTAACACAGTCAAGTTAATTAACCCTCTTCATCTTACTGAAGTTGACATAAGGCCATAACGTCAGTGCATTTGGAATAAATTGACAATATTATATTCAGGTATAAAGTCGATTATCTTGTACATACACATTTAGCAATCGATATTGAGTTGCTTCAAATCATTACTTTAACATATATAAGTTAATAAACTTTCTTCACCTTACTGAAGTTGTCATAAGGTCATAACGACAGCGCATTTGGAAGAATTCGACATTCTTATATTCAGATATAAAGTCGATTTTCTTGTATATACACATTTAGCAGTCGATATTGAGTTGCTTCAAATCATTACTTTAACATATTTCAGTTAATTAACTTTCTTCATCTTACTGAGGTTGATACAACGCCACAACGGCAGTGCATTTGGAAGAACTCGACAACCTTATATACAGGTATAAAGTCGATTTTCTTGTATATACACATTTAACAATCGATATTGAGTTGCTTTAAATCATTACTTTAACATATTTAAGTTAATTAACCTTCTTCATCTTACTGAAGTTGTCATAAAGCCATAACGGCAGTGCATTTGGAAGAATTCGACATTCTTATATTCAGTTATAAAGTTGATTTTCTTGTATATACACAATTAACAATGGATATTGAGTTGCTTTAAATCATTACTTTAAAATATTTCAGTTAATTAACTTTCTTCATCTTACTGAGGTTGATACAACGCCATAACGGCAGTGCATTTGGAAGAACTCGACAACCTTATATTCAGGTATAAAGTCGATTTTCTTGTATATACACATTTAACAATCGATATTGAGTTGCTTTAAATCATTACTTTAACATATTTAAGTTACTAACCTTCTTCATCTTACTGAAGTTGTCATAAAGCCATAACGGCAGTGCATTTGGAAGAATTCGACATTGTTATATTAAGTTATAAAGTTGATTTTCTTGTATATACACAATTAACAATGGATATTGAGTTGCTTTAAATCATTACTTTAACATATTTCAGTTAATTAACTTTCTTCATCTTACTGAAGTTGACACAACGCCATAACGGCAGTGCATTTGGGAGATTTTGACAACCTTATATTCAGGTATAAAGTCGATTTTCTTGTACATTTAGCATCTTTAAGTTAATTTACCTTCTTCATCTTACTGAAGTTGTTAAAAAGCCATAACGGCAGTGCAGTTGGAAGATATCGACAATCTTATATTCACGTATAAATTCGATTTTCATGTATATACACTTTTAGCAGTCGATACTGAGTTGCTTTAAATCATTAATTTAACATATTTAAGTTAATTAACCTTCTTCATCTTACTGAAGTTGTCATAAAGCCATAACGGCAGTGCATTTGGAAGAATTCGACATTCTTATATTCAGTTATAAAGTTGATTTTCTTGTGTGTACACATTTAGCAGTCGATATTGAGTTGCTTCAAATCATTACTTTAACACAGTCAAGTTAATTAACCCTCTTCATCTTACTGAAGTTGACATAAGGCCATAACGTCAGTGCATTTGGAATAAATTGACAATATTATATTCAGGTATAAAGTCGATTATCTTGTACATACACATTTAGCAATCGATATTGAGTTGCTTCAAATCATTACTTTAACATATATAAGTTAATAAACTTTCTTCACCTTACTGAAGTTGTCATAAGGTCATAACGACAGCGCATTTGGAAGAATTCGACATTCTTATATTCAGATATAAAGTCGATTTTCTTGTATATACACATTTAGCAGTCGATATTGAGTTGTTTTAAATCATTACTATAACATATTTCAGTTAATTAACTTTCTTCATCTTACTGAGGTTGACACAACGCCATAACGGCAGTGCATTTGGAAGAATTCGACAACCTTATATTCAGGTAAAAAACCGATTTTCTTGTATATACACCTTTAGCAGTCGATATTGAGTTGCTTCAAATCATTACTTTAACACAGTCAAGTTAATTAACCCTCTTCATCTTACTGAAGTTGACATAAGGCCATAACGTCAGTGCATTTGGAATAAATTGACAATATTATATTCAGGTATAAAGTCTATTTTCTTGTATATACACATTTAGCAGTAGATATTGAGTTGTTTTAAATCATTACTTTAACATATTTCAGTTAATTAACTTTCTTCATCTTACTGAGGTTGACACAACGCCATAACGTCAGTGCATTTGGAAGAATTCGACAATCTTATTCATGTATAAAGTCGATTTTCTAGTATATACACAATTAACAATGGATATTGAGTTGCTTCAAATCATTACTTTAACACAGTTAAGTTAATTAACCCTTTTCATCTTACTGAAGTTGACATAAGGCCATAACGTGAGTGCATTTGGAAGAATTCGACGTTCTAATGTTCAGGTATAAAGTCGATTATCTTGTACATACACATTTAGCAATCGATATTGAGTTGCTTCAAATCATTACTTTAACATATATAAGTTAATAAACCTTCTTCAGCTTACTGAAGTTGTTATAAGGTCATAACGACAGAGCATTTGGAAGAACTCGACATTCTTATATTCAGGCATAAAGTCGATTTTCTCGTATATACACATTTAGCAGTCGATATTGAGTTGTTTTAAATCATTAATTTAACATATTTAAGTTAATTAATCTTCTTCGTTTTACTGAAGTTGACATAAGGCCATAACGTCAGTGCATTTGGAAGAATTGGACAATCTAATGTTCAGGTATAAATTCGATTTTCTTGTATTTACAAATTTAGTAGTTGATATTGAGTTGCTTTAAATCATTACTTTAACATATTTAAGTTAATTAACCTTCTTCATCTTGCTGAGGTTGACACGACGCCATAACGGTAGTGCATTTGGAAGAATTCGACATTTCTATATTGAGGTATAAAGTCGATTTTCTTGTATATACACATTTAGCAATCGATATTGAGTTGCTTTAAATCATTAATTTAACATATTTAAGTTAATTTATTTTCTTCGTCTTACCGAAGTTGACATAAGGCCATAACGGTAGTGCAGTTGGAAGAATTCGACAATCTTATTCATGTATAAAGTCGATTTTTTTGTATATAAACATTTAGCAATCGATATTGTGTTGCTTCAAATCATTACTTTAACATACATAAATAAAATAACTTTCATCATCTTACTGAAGTTGTTATAAAGCCATAACGGCAGTGCATTTGGAAGAATTCGACATTCTTATATTCAGTTATAAAGTCGATTTTCTTGTGTATATACATTTAGCAATCGATATTGAGTTGTTTTAAATCATTACTTTAACATATTTAAGTTAATTAACCTTCTTCATCTTACTGAGGTTGATATAAAGCCATAACGGCAGTGCATTTGGAAGAATTCGACATTCTTATATTCAGTTATAAAGTCGATTTTCATGTATATAAACTTTTAGCAGTCGATATTGAGTTGCTTTAAATCATTAATTTAACATATTAAAGTAAGTTAACCTTCTTTATCTTACCGAAGTTGACATAAGGCCATAACGGCAGTGCATTTGGAAGAATTCGACAATCTTATTCATGTATAAAGTCGATTTTTTTGTATATAAACATTTAGCAATCGATATTGTGTTGCTTCAAATCATTACTTTAACATACATAAGTAAATTAACTTTCTTCATCTTACTGAAGTTGTTATAAAGCCATAACGGCAGTGCATTTGGAAGAATTCGACAATCTTGTTTATGTATAAAGTCGATTTTTTTGTATATAAACATTTAGCAATCGATATTGTGTTGCTTCAAATCATTACATTAACATATATAAGTTAATTAAACTTCTTCATGTTACTGAAGTTGACATAAGGCAATAACGGCAGCGCATTCGGAAGAATTCGACAATCTTATATTCAGGTATAAAGTCGATTTTCGTGTATATACACAATTAACAATGGATATTGAGTTGCTTTAAATCATTACTTTAACATATTTCAGTTAATTAACTTTCTTCATCTTACTGAGGTTGACACAACGCCATAACGGCAGTGCATTTGGAAGAATTCGTTATTCTTATATTCAGTTATAAAGTTGATTTTCTTGTATATACACAATTAACAATGGATATTGAGTTGCTTTAAATCATTACTTTAACATATTTAAGTTAATTAACTTTCTTCATCTTACTGAAGTTTACATAAAGCCATAACGGCAGTGCATTTGGAAGAATTCGACATTCTTATATTCAGGTATAAAGTTGATTTTCTTGTATACGCACAATTAACAATGGATATTGAATTGCTTCAAATTATCACTTTAACATATTTAAGTTAATTAACCTTCTTCATCTTACTGAGGTTGACACAACGCCATAACGGCAGTGCATTTGGAAAAATTCGACAACCTTATATTCAGGTATAAAGTCGATTTTTTTGTATATAAACATTTAGCAATCGATATTGTGTTGCTTCAAATCATTACTTTAACATACATAAGTAAATTAACTCTCTTCATCTTACTGAAGTTGACATAAGGCCATAACGTCAGTGCATTTGGAATAAATTGACAATATTATATTCAGGTATAAAGTCTATTTACTTGTCTATACACATTTAGCAATCGATATTGAGTTGCTTTAAATCATTAATATAACATATTTAAATTAAATAACCTTTTTTATTTTACTGAAGTTACATAAAGCCATAACGACAGTGCACTTGGCAGAATTCGACAATCTTATATTCAGGTATAAAGTCCATTTTCTTTTATATACACATTAAGCAGTCGATATTGAGTTGCTTTAAATCATTAATTTAACATCTTTAAGTTAATTCACCTCTTCATCTTACTGAAGTTGACATAAAGCCATAACGGCAGTGCATTTGGAAGAATTCGACAATCTTATATTCAGGTATAAAGTCGATTTTCTTGTATATATATACTTAGCAATCTATATTGAGTTGCTTCAAATCATTAATTGAACATATTTAAGTTAATTAACCTTCTTCATCTTATTGAAGTTGACATAAAGCCATAACGGCAGTGCGTTTGGAAGACCTCGACATTTTTGTACTCAGTTATAAAGTTGATTTTCTTGTATATACACATTTAGAAGTCGATATTGAGTTGCTTTAAATCACTAATTTAACATCTTTAAGTTAATTTACCTTCTTCATCTTACTGAAGTTGATATAAAGCCATAACGGCAGTGCACTTGGCAGAATTCGCCATTCTTATATTCAGGTATAAAAACGATTTTCTTGTATATATACACTTAGCATTGAGTTGCTTTAAATCATTAATTTAACAAATTTAATTTAATTAACCTTCTTTATCTTACTGAAGATGAAATAAAGCCAAATCGGCAGTGCATTTGGAAGAATTCGGTAATCTCATATTCAGGTATAAAGTCGATTTTCTTGTATATACACATTAAGCAGTCGATATTGTGTTGCTTAAAATCATTAATTTAACATCTTTAAGTTAATTAACCTTCTTCATCTTACTAAAGTTGACATAAAGCCATAACGGCAGTGCATTTGGAAGAATTCGACATTTTTGTACTCAGTTATAAAGTCGATTTACTTGTATATACATATTAAGCAGTCGATATTGAGTTGCTTCAAATCATTAATTTAACATATTTAAGTTAGTTAACTTTCCTCATCTCACTGAAGTTGACATAAAGCTATAACGGCAGTGCATTTGGAAGAATTCGACAAGCTTATATTCAGGTATATAGCCGATTTTCTTGCATATGCACATTTCGAAATCCATAGCAAGTTGCTTCAAATCATTAACTTTACATAATGAAGGTATTTAACTTTCTTCATCTTACTAAATTTGACATACAGCCATAACGGCAGTGCATTTGGAAGAATTCGACATTCTTATACTCAGGTATAAAGCCGATTTTCTTGTATATACTCATTTAACAATCGATATTGAGTTGCTTTAAATCATTAATATAACATATTTAGGATAAGTAACCTTTTTTATTTAACTGAAGTTACATAAAGCCATAACGGCAATGCATTTGGAAGAAATTGACTTTGAACATAAGTTCAGGTAAAAATCGATTTTCTTGTGTATGCACATTTTGCAGTCGATACTGAGTTGCTTTAAATCATTAATTTAACATATTTAATTTAATTTATCTTCTTCATCTCACTGAAGTTGTCATAACGACAGCGCATTTGGAAGAACTCAATATTCTTGTATTTATCTATAAAGTCGATTTTCTTGTATATACACGTTTAGCTATCGATATTTAATTCCTTTAAATCATTACATTAACATATTTAAGTTAGTTAGCCTTCTTCATCTTCCTGAAAACCACATAAAGCCATAACGGCAGTGCAGTTGGAAGAGCTCAACAATTTTATATTCAGTTATAAAGTCGATTTTCTTGTCTATACACATTTAGCAATCGATATTGAGTTGCTTTAAATCATTAATATAACATATTTAAATTAAATAACCATTTTTATTTTACTGAAGTTACATAAAGCCATAACGACAGTGCACTTGGCAGAATTCGACAATCTTATATTCAGGTATAAAGTCCATTTTCTTGTATATATACACTTAGCATTGAGTTGCTTTAAATCATTAATTTAACATCTTTAATTTAATTAACCTTCTTTATCTTACTGAAGATGAAATAAAGCCAAATCGGCAGTGCATTTGGAAGAATTCGGTAATCTCATATTCAGGTATAAAGTCGATTTTCTTGTATATACACATTAAGCAGTCGATATTGTGTTGCTTAAAATCATTAATTTAACATCTTTAAGTTAATTTACCTTCTTCATCTTACTGAAGTTGACATAAAGCCGTAACGGCAGAGCATTTCGAAGAATTCGACAATCCTATATTCAGGTATAAAGTCGATATTGAGTTGTTATAAATCATTAGTATAACATATTTAAGTTAATTAACCTTCTTAAGCTTACTGAGGTTGGCATAAAGTCTTAACGGCAGTGCATTTGGAAGAATAAGGCAATCTTACGTTTAGGTAAGAAGTCGATTTTCTTGTATATACATATTAAGCAGTCGATAGTGAGTTGCTTTAAATCATTAATTTAACATATTTAAGTTAATTAACTTCTCCATCTTACTGAAGTTGATATAAAGCCATAACGGCAGTGCATTTGGAAGAATTCGATATTCTTGTATTCAGCTATAAAGTCGATTTTCTTGTATATACACATTTAGCAATCGATATTGAGTTGCTTAAAATCATTAATTTAACATATTTAAGTTAATTAACCTTCTTCGTCTTACTGAAGTTGATATAAGGCCATAACGGCAGTTCATTTGAAAGAATTCGATATTCTTGTATTCAGTTATATAATCGATTTTCTTGCACATGCACATTTAGCAATCGATATTGAGTTGCTTTAAATCATTAATATAACATATTTAAGTTAAATAACTTTTTTTATTTAACTGAAGTTACATAAAACCATAACGGCAATGCATTTGGAAGAATTCGATAATCTCATATTCAGGTAAAAAGTCGATTTTCTTGTATATACACATTTAGCAGTCGATACTGAGTTGCTTTAAATCATTAATTTAACATCTTTAAAGTTAATTTACCTTCTTCATCTTATTAAAGTTGACATAAGGCCATAACGGCAGTGCATTTGGAAGAATTCGACAATCTTATATTCAGGTAAAAAGTCGATTTTCTTGTATATACATATTAAGCAGTCGATAGTGAGTTGCTTTAAATCATTAGTTTAACAGATTTAAGTTAATTAACCTTCTTCATCTTACTGAAGTTGATATAAAGCCATAACGGCAGTGCATTTGGAAGAATTCGATATTCTTGTATTCAGTTACAAAGTCGATTTTCTTGTATATACACATTAGTAGTAAATATTGAGTTGCTTTAAATCATTAATTTAACATATTTAAGTTAATTAACCTTCTCATCTTACTGAAGTTGACATAAAGCCATAACGGCAGTGCAATTGAAAGAATTCGATATTCTTGTATTCAGTTATAAAGTCTATTTTCTTGTATATACACATTTAGCAATCGATATTGAGTTGCTTTAAATCATTAATATAACATATTTAAGTTAAATAACCTTTTTTATTTAACTGAGGTTACATAAAGCCATAACGGCAATGCATTTGGAAGAATTTGACTTTCTTATATTCAGGTATAAATTCGATTTTCTTGTATATACACATTTAGCATTGAGTTGCTTTAAATTATTAATTTAACATATTTAAGTCAATTAACCTTTTTTATCTTACTGAAAATGAAATAAGGCCATAACGGCAGTGCATTTGGAAGAACTCGAAAAGCTTATTTTCAGGTATATAGCCGATTTTCTGGTATATACACATTTACAAATCGATTTTGAGTTACTTCAAATCTTTACTTAACATGTTTAAGTTAATTAGCCTTCTTCATCTTACCGAAGTTGACATAGAGCTATAACGGCAGTGCATTTGGAAGAACTCGACATTCTTATATTAAGGTATAAAGTCGATTTTCTTGCATATACACATTTCGAAATCCATAGCAAGTTGCTTCAAATCATTAACTTTACATAATAAAGGTATTTAACTTTCTTCATCATACTAAAGTTGACTTAAAGCCATAACGGCAGAGCATTTGGAAGAATTCGACATTCTTGTATTCAGTTAAAAAGTCGATTTTCTTGTACATACACATTTTGCAGTCGATACTGAGTTGCTTTAATTCATTAATTTAACATATTTAAGTTAATTTATCTTCTTCATCTCACTGAAGTTGTGATATCGACAGCGCATTTGGAAGAATTCGATATTCTTGTATTCATCTATAAAGTCGATTTTCTTGTATATACACATTTAGCAATCGATATTGAATTGCTTTAAATCATTACTTTAACATATTTAAGTTAATTAGCTTTCTTAATCTTCCTGAAAACCACATAAAGCCATAACGCCAGTGCAGTTGGAAGAATTCGGCATTCTTATATTCAGGTATAAAGTCGATTTTCTGGTATATACACATTTAGCTGTCGACACTGAGTTGCTTCAAATCATTAATTTAACATATTTAAGTTAATTAACTTTCCTCATCTCACTGAAGTTGACATAAAGCTTTAACGGCAGTGCATTTGGAAGAATTCGACAATCACATATTCAGGTATATAGCCGATTTTCTTGTATATACACATTTCGAAATCCATAGCAAGTTGCTTCAAATCATTAACTTTACATAATGAAGGTATTTAACTTTCTTCATCTTACTAAAGTTGACATAAAGCCATAACGGCAGTGCATTTGAAAGAATTCGACATTCTTATACTCAGGTATAAAGCCGATTTTCTTTTATATGTACGCTTAGCAGTCGATATCGAGTTGCTTTAAATCATTAATTTAACACATTTAAGTTAATTAACGTTCTTCATTTTACTGAATTTGACATAAAGCCATAACGGCAATGTATTTGGAAGAATTCGACATTCTTATATTCAGGTATAAAGTCGATTTTCTTGTATATACACATTTAGCAGTCGACACTGAATTGCCTTAAATCATTAATTTAACATATTGAATTTAATTAACTTTCCTCATCTCACTGAAGTTGACATAAAGCCATTACGGCGGTGCATTTGCAAGAATCGACATTTTTGAACTCAGTTATAAAGTCGATTTTCTTGTATATACACATTTAGAAGTCGATATTGAGTTGCTTTAAATCATTAATTTAACATATATAAGTTAATTAACCTTCATCACCTTACTGAAGTTGGCATAAAGCCATAACGGCAGTGCATTTGGAAGAATTCGACAATCTTATATTCAGGTAAAAAGTCGATTTTCTTGTATATACATATTAAGCAGTCGATAGTGAGTTGCTTTAAATCATTAGTTTAACAGATTTAAGTTAATTAACCTTCTTCATCTTACTGAAGTTGATATAAAGCCATAACGGCAGTGCATTTGGAAAAATTCGATATTCTTGTATTCAGCTATAAAGTCGATTTTCTTGTATATACACATTAGCAGTAAATATTGAGTTGCTTTAAATCATTAGTTTAATATATTTAAGTTAAATAACCTTCTTCATCTTACTCAAGTTGATATAAAGCCATAACGGCAGTGCATTTGAAAGAATTCGATATTCTTGTATTCAGTTATAAAGTCGATTTTCTTGTATATACACATTTAGCAATCGATATTGAGTTGCTTTAAATCATTAATATAACATATTTAAGTTAAGTAACCTTTTTTATTTAACTGAAGTTACATAAGGGCAAAGAATTCGATATTCTTGTATTCAGTTATAAAGTCGATTTTCTTGTATATACACATTTAGCAATCGATATTGAGTTGCTTTAAATCATTAATATAACATATTTAAGTTAAGTAACCTTTTTTATTTAACTGAAGTTACATAAGGGCATTTGGAAGAAATTGACTTTCTTATGTTCAGGTAAAAATCGATTTTCTTGTGTATGCACATTTAGCAATCGATATTGAGTTGATTTAAATCATTAGTTTAACACATTTAAGTTAATTAACCTCCTTCATTTTACTGAAGTTGATATAAAGCCATAACGGCAGTGCATTTGGAAGAATTCGACAATCTTATATTCAAGTAAAAAGTCGATTTTCTTGTATGTACATATTAAGCAGTCGATAGTGAGTTGCTCTAAATCATTAATTTAACATATTTTAAGTTATTTTCCTTCTTCATTTTACTGAAGTTGTCTAAGTTAATTTACCTTCTTCATTTTACTGAAGTTGACATAAAGCCATAACGGCAGTGCATTTGGAAGAATTCGACATTCTTATACTCAGGTATAAAGCCGATTTTCTTTTATATGCACGCTTAGCAGTCGATATCGAGTTGCTTTAAATCATTACTTTAACATTTTTAAGTTAATTAACGTTCTTCATTTTACTGAATTTGACATTAAGCCATAACGGCAATGTATTTGGAAGAATTCGGCATTCTTATATTCAGGTATAAAGTCGATTTTCTTGTATATACACATTTAGCAGTCGACACTGAATTGCCTTAAATCATTAATTTAACATATTGAATTTAATTAACTTTGTCCATTTTACTGAAGTTGACATAAAGCCATTACGGCAATGCATTTGGAAGAATTCGACATTTTTGTACTCAGTTATAAAGTCAATTTTCTTGTATATACACATTTAGAAGTCGATATTGAGTTGCTTTAAATCACTAATTTAACATATATAAGTTAATTAACCTTCTTCACCTTACTGAAATTGGCATAAAGCCATAACGGCAGTGCATTTGGAAGAATTCGACAATCTTATATTCAGGTAAAAAGTCGATTTTCTTGTATATACATATTAAGCAGTCGATAGTGAGTTGCTTTAAATCATTAGTTTA
Source organism: Bactrocera tryoni (assembly GCF_016617805.1). NCBI lineage: Eukaryota > Metazoa > Arthropoda > Insecta > Diptera > Tephritidae > Bactrocera > Bactrocera tryoni. The sequence continues at coordinate 1,844 of NW_024395574.1, read as the reverse complement.
ACATATTTAAGTTAATTAACCTTCTTCATCTTACTCAAGTTTACATAAAGCCATAACGGCAGTGCATTTGAAAGAATTCGATATTCTTGTATTCAGTTATAAAGTCGATTTTCTTGTATATACACATTTAGCAATCGATATTGAGTGGCTTTAAATCATTAATATAACATATTTAAGTTAAGTAACCTTTTTTATTTAACTGATGTTACTTAAAGCTAAAACGGCAATGCATTTGGAAGAAATTGACTTTCTTATGTTCAGGTAAAAATCGATTTTCTTGTGTATGCACATTTAGCAATCGATATTGAGTTGATTTAAATCATTAGTTTAACATATTAAGTTAATTAACCTTCTTCATTTTACTGAAGTTGATATAAAGCCATAACGGCAGTGCATTTGGAAGAATTCGATATTCTTGTACTCAGTTATAAAGTCGATTTTCTTGTATATACACATTTAGAAGTCGATAGTGAGTTGCTCTAAATCATTAATTTAACATATTCTAAGTTATTTTACCTTCTTCATTTTACTGAAGTTGTCTAAGTTAATTTACCTTCTTCATTTTACTGAAGTTGACATAAAGCCATAACGGCAGTGCATTTGAAAGAATTCGATATTCTTGTATTCAGCTATATAGCCGATTTTCTTGTATATACACATTTAGCAATCGATATTGAGTTGCCTTAAATCATTAGTTCAACATATTTTAGTAAATTAACCTTCTTCATCTTACTGAAGTTGATATAAAGCCATAACGGCAGTGCATTTGGAAGAATTCGATATTTTTGTATTCAGTTACAAAGTCGATTTTCTTGTATATACACATTAGTAGTAAATATTGAGTTGCTTTAAATCATTAATTTAACATATTTCAGTTAATTAACCTTCTTCATCTTACTGAAGTTGACATAAAGCCAAAACGGCAGTGCATTTGGAAGAATTCGATATTCTTTTATTCAGTTATAAAGTCAATTTTCTTGTATATACACATTTAGCAATCGATATTGAGTTGCTTTAAATCATTAATATAACATATTTAAGTTAAATAACCTTTTTTATTTAACTGAAGTTGCATAAAGCCATACGGCAATGCATTTGGAAGAATTTGACTTTCTTATATTCAGGTATAAATTCGATTTTCTTGTATATACACATTTAGCATTGAGTTGCTTTAAATTATTAATTTAACATATTTAAGTTAATTAACCTTTTTTATCTTACTGAAAATGAAATAAGGCCATAACGGCAGTGCATTTGGAAGAATTCGACAAGCTTACATTCAGGTATATAGCCGATTTTCTGGTATATACACATTTAAAAATCGATTTTGAGTTACTTCAAATCATTACTTAACATGTTTAAGTTAATTAGCCTTCTTCATATTACCGAAGTTGACATAGAGCTATAACGGCAGTGCATTTGGAAGAATTCGACATTCTTGTGTTCAGTTATAAAGTCGATTTTCTTGTATATACACATTTTGCAGCCGATACTGAATTGCTTTAAATCATTACTTTAACATATTTAAGTTAATTAGCTTTCTTAATCTTCCTGAAAACCACATAAAGCCATAACGGCAGTGCAGTTGGAAGAACTCAACAATTGTATACACATTTAGCAATCGATATTGTGTTGCTTTAAATCATAAATATAACATATTTAAGTTAATTAACCTTCTTCATCTTACTGAATTTAACATAAAGCCATTACGGCGGTGCATTTGGAAGACCTCGGCATTCTTATATTCAGGTTTAAAGTCGATTTTTTTGTATATACACATTTAGCAGTCGATATTGAGTTGCTTTAAATCATTAATTTAACATATTTAAGTTAATTAACTTTCT
>NW_024395573.1:0-4073 GCF_016617805.1 Bactrocera tryoni | reverse complement strand
GCAATCGATATTGTGTTTAATCAAGTTATTTACTTCACTTATTTAAGTTAATTAACCTTCTTCATCTTACTGAAGTTGACATAAAGCCATAACGGCAGTGCAATTGGAAGAATTCCACAATCGTATATTTAGACACAAAGTCGATTTTCTTGTATATACACATTTAGCAAACGATATTGAGTTGATACAAATTATTTACTTCACTTATTTAAGTTAATTAACCTTCTTCATTTTACTGAAGTTGACATAAAGCCATAACGGCAGTGCAATTGGAAGAATTCCACAATCCTATATTTAGACACAAAGTCGATTTTCTTGTATATACACGTTTAGCAATCGATATTGAGTTGATTCAAATTATTTACTTCACTTATTTAAGTTAATTAACCTTCTTCATCTTACTGAAGTTGACATAAAGCCATAACGGCAGTGAAATTGGAAGAGTTCCACAATCGTATATTTAGACACTAAGTCGATTTTCTTATACATACACATTAAGCAATCGATATCGAGTTGATTCAAATCATTTACTTCACTTATTTAAGTTAATTAACCTTCCTCATCTTACTGAAGTTGACATAAAGCCATAACGGCAGTGCATTTGGGAGAATTCCACAATCTTATATTAAATTATAAAGTCGATTTTCTAGTATATACACATTTAGCAATCGATATTGAGTTGACTCAAATTATTTACTTCACTTATTTAAGTTAACTAACCTTCTTCATCTTACTGAAGTTGACATAAAGCCATAACGGCAGTGCATTTGGAAGAATTCCACAATCCTATATTAAGGCATAAAGTCGATTTCTTGTATATTCACATTTAGTAACCGATGTTGAGTTGCTTCGAATCATTAGTTTAACATATTTAAGTTCACTTACCTCCTTCATCTTACTGAAGGAGACATAAAGCCATAACGGCAGTGCATTTGGAATAACTCCACAATGCTATATTAAGGTACAAAGCCGATTTTCTTGTATATTCACATTTCGCAATCGATATTGAGTTGCTTCAAATCATTTACTTCATTTATTTAAGTTATTTAGCATTCTTCATCTTACTGAAGTTGACATAAAGCCATAACGGCAGTGCATTTGGAAGAATTCCACAATCGTATATTTAGACACAAAGTCGGTTTTTTTGTATATACACATTTAGCAATCGATATTGAGTTGATTCAAATTATTTACTTCAATTATTTAAGTTAATTACCCCTCTTCATCTTACTGAAGTTGACATAAAGCCATAACGGCAGTGCATTTGGAAGAATTCCACAATCGTATATTTAGACACAAAGTCGATTTTCTAGTATATACACATTAAGCAATCGATATTGAGTTGACTCAAATCATTTACTTCACTTATTTAAGTTAACTAACCTTCTTCAACTTACTGAAGTTGACATAAAGCCATAACGGCAGTGCATTTGGAAGAATTCCACAATCGTATATTTAGACACAAAATCGATTTTCTTGTATATACACATTTAGCAATCGACATTGAGTTGCTTCGAATCATTACTTTAACATATTTAACTTAATTTACCTTCTTCATCTTACTGAAGTGGCCATAAAGCCATAAAGGCAGTGTATTTGGAAGCATTCCACAACCCTATATTAAGGTATAATGTCGATTTTCTTGTATATTCACATTTAGCAATCGATATTGAGTTGCTTCAAATCATTAGTATAACATTTTTAAGTTCACTTACCTTCTTCATCTCAATTAAGTTGACATAAAGCGATAACGGCAGTGCATTAAGAAGAATTCCACAATCTTATATTAAAGTATAAAGTCGATTTTCTTGTATATACACATTTAGAAAACGATATTGAGTTGCTTCGAATCATTAGTTTAACATATTTAAGTTAATTTACACTCTTCATCTTACTGAAGTTGACATAAAGCCATAACGGCAGCGCATTTGGAATAGTTCCACAATCTTATATTAAGGTATGAAATCGATTTTCTTGCATATTCACATTTCGCAATCGATGTTGAGTTGGTTCCAATCATTAGTTTAACATATTTAAGTTCGCTTACCTTCTTCATCTTACTAAAGTGGACATAAAGCCATAGCGGCAGTGCATTTGGAATAGTTCCACACTCCTATATTAAGGTATAAAGTCGATTTTCTTGTATATTCACATTTCGCAAACGACATTGAGTTGCTTCGAATCATTAGTTTAACATATTTAAGTTAATTTACACTCTTCATCTTACTGAAGTTGACATAAAGCCATAACGGCAGCGCATTTGGAAGAATTCCACAATCTTATAGTAAGGTATAAAGTCGATTTTCTTGTATTTTCACATTTAGCCATCGATATTGAGTTGCTTCAAATCATTTACTTACTTAAGTTAATTTACCTTCTTCATCTTACTGAAGTGGACATAAAGCCATAAGGGCAGTGCATTTGGAATAGTTCCACAATCTTATATTAAGTTATGAAATCGATTTTCTTGCATATTCACATTTCGCAATCGACATTGAGTTGCTTCGAATCATTAGTTTAACATATTTAAGTTAATTTACCTTCTTCAACTTACCGAAGTTGACATAAAGCCATAACGGCAGTGCATTTGGAAGAATTCCACAATCCTATATTAAAGTGTAAAGTCGATTTTGTTGTATATTCACATTTAACAAACGATATTAAGTTGCTTCGAATCATTAGTTTAACATATTTAAGTTCACTTACCTTCTTCATCTCACTGAAGTGGCCATAAAGCCATAAAGGCAGTGTATTTGGAAGAATTCCACAACCCTATATTAAGGTATAAAGTCGATTTTCTTGTATATTCACATTTAGCAATCGATATTGAGTTGCTTCAAATCATAAGTATAACATATTTAAGTTCACCTACTTTCTTCATCTCACTTAAGTTGACATAAAGCGATAACGGCAGTGCATTTAGAAGAATTCCACAATCTTATATTAAAGTATAAAGTCGATTTTCTTGTATATACACATTTAGAAAACGACATTGAGTTGCTTCGAATCATTAGTTTAACATATTTAAGTTAGCTTACCTTCTTCATCTTACTGAAGTGGATATAAAGCCATAAAGGCAGTGTATTTGGAAGAATTCCACAACCATGTATTAAGGTATAAAGTCGATTTTCTTGTATATTCACATTTAGCAATCGATATTGAGTTGCTTCAAATCATTAGTATAACATATTTAAGTTCACCTACGTTCTTCATCTCACTTAAGTTGACATAAAGCGATAACGGCAGTGCATTTAGAAGAATTCCACAATCTTATATTAAAGTATAAAGTCGATTTTCTTGTATATAAACATTAAGAAAACGACATTGAGTTGCTTCGAATCATTAGTTTAACATATTTAAGTTAACTTACCTTCTTCATCTTACTGAAGTGGATATAAAGCCATAAAGGCAGTGCATTTGGAATAGTTCCACAATCTTATATTAAGGTATAAAATCGATTTTCTTGCATATTCACATTTAGTAACCGATGTTGAGTTGCTTCGAATCATTTACTTCACTTTTTTAAGTTAATTAACATTCTTCATCTTACTGAAGTTGACATAAAGCCATAACGGCAGTGCATTTGGAAAAATTCCACAATCCTATATTAAGGCATAAAGTCGATTTCTTGTATATTCACATTTAGTAACCGATGTTGAGTTGCTTCGAATCATTAGTTTAACATATTTAAGTTCACTTACCTCCTTCATCTTACTGAAGGAGACATTAAGCCATAACGGCAGTGCATTTGGAATAACTCCACAATGCTATATTAAGGTACAAAGCCGATTTTCTTGTATATTCACATTTCGCAACCGATATTGAGTTGCTTCAAATCATTTACTTCATTTATTTAAGTTATTTAGCATTCTTCATCTTACTGAAGTGGACATAAAGCCATAACGGCAGTGCATTTGGAAGAATTCCACAATCCTATATTAAGGCATAAAGTCGATTTTTTTGTATTTTCACATTTAGCCATCGATATTGAGTTGCTTCAAATCATTTACTTCACTTTTTTAAGTTAATTAACATTCTTCATCTTACTGAAGTTGACATAAAGCCATAACGGC
>NW_024395572.1:0-2120 GCF_016617805.1 Bactrocera tryoni | reverse complement strand
TTCTTGTATATACACATTTAGCAGTCGGTGCTGAGTTGCTTCAAATCATTAACATCAAATATTTAGTTAATTAGCCTTTTCATCTTGCTGAAGTTGACATAAAGCCATAACGGCAGTGCATTTGGAAGAATTCGACAATCTTATATTCAGGTATAAAGTAGATTTTCTTGTATATACATGTTTAGCAGTCGATATTGAGTTGCTTCAATTCATTAACATCAAATATTTAAGTTATTTAGCCTTCTTCATCTTGCTGAAGTTGACATAAACCGATAACGGCAGTGCGTTTTGGAGAATTCGACAATCTTATATTCAGGTATAAAGTCGATTTTCTTGTATATACACATTTAGCAGTCGATATTGAGTGGATTCAAATCACAAACATCAAACATTTAAGATAATTAACCTTCTTCGTCTTGCTGAAGTTGGCATAAAGCCATAACTGCAGTGCATTTGGAAGAATTCGACAATCTTATATTCAGGTATAAGGTCGATTTTCTTGTATATACACATTTTGCAGTCGATATTGAGTGCTTCAAATCATTAACATCAAATATTTGAGTTAATTTGCCTTCTTCATCTTGCTGAAGTTGACGTAAAACCATAACGGCAGTGCATTTGGAAGAATTCGACAATCTTATATTAAGGTGTAAAGTCGATTTTCTTGTATATACACATTTAGTAGTCGATACTGAGTTGCTCTAAATCACTAATTTAACATAATTAAGTTAATTAACCTTCTTCATCTTACTGAAGTTGACATAAAGCCATAATGGCAGTGCATTTGGAAGAATTCGACAATGTTATATTCAGGTATAAAGTCGGTTTTCTTGTATATACACAATATAAAGTCGTTTTTCTTGTATATACACATCTTGCAGTCGATATTGAGTTGCTTAACATCATTAACATCAAACATTAATTAACATTTAAGTTAATTAACCTTCTTGATCTACTGAAGTTGACATAAAGCCATAACGGCAGTGCATTTGGAAGAACTCGACAATCTTATATTCAGGTATAAAGTCGATTTTCTTGTATATACGTATTAAGCAATAGATATTGAATTTCTTCAAATCATTAACATCAAATATTTAAGTTAATTAACCTTCCTCATCTTACCGAAGTTGACATAAAGCAATAACGGCAGTGCATTTGGAAGAATTCGACAATATTATACTCAGGTATAAAGTCGATTTTCTTGCATATACACATTTAGCAGTCGAGTTGCTTAAAATCATTAAAATCAAACATTTAAGTTAATTAACCCTCTTCATTTTACTGAAGTTGACATAAAGCTATAACGGCAGTGCATTTGGAAGAATTCGACAATCTTATATTCAGGTATAAAGTCGATTTTCTTGGATATACACATTTAGTAGTCGATAATGAGTTGCTTCAAATCATTAAGATCAAATATTTAAGACAATTAACCTGCTTCATCTTACTGAAGTTGACATAAAGCCATGACGGCAGTGCATTTGGGAGAATTCGACAATCTTATATTCAGGTATAAAGTCGATTTTCTTGTATATACACATTTAGCAGTCGATATTGAGTTGCTTGATATCATTAGTTTAACATCTTTAAGATAATTTACCTTCTTCATCTTACTGAAGTTGACATAAAGCCATAACGGCAGAGCATTTGGGAGAATTCGACAGTCTTATATTCAGGTATAAAGTCGATTTTCTTGTATATACAAATTTAGCAGCCGATATTGAATTGCCTTAAATCAATAATTTAACATCTTTAAGTTAATTTACCTTCTTCATCTTATTGAAGTTGACATAAGGCCATAACAGCAGTGCATTTGGAAGAATTCGACAATCTTATATTCAGGTATAAAGTCCATTTTCTTGTATATACACATTAAGCAGCCGATATTGAGTTGCTTTAAATCATTAATTTAACATCTTTAAGTTAATTTACCTTCTTCATCTTACTGAAGTTGACATAAAGCCATAACGGCAGTGCATTTGGAAGAATTCGACAATCTTATATTCAGGTATAAAGTCGATTTTCTTGGATATACACATTTAGTAGTCGATATTGAGTTGCTTCAAATCATTAAGATCAAATATTTAAGACAATTAACCTACTTCATCTACTGAAGTTGA
>NW_024395571.1:0-4560 GCF_016617805.1 Bactrocera tryoni | reverse complement strand
AAGAATTCCACAATCTTATATTGAGGAATTAAGTCGATTTTCTTGTATATAGACATTTAGCAATCGATATTGAGTTGTTTCAATTCAATAATTCAACATATTTAAGTTAATTTACATTCTTAATCTTACTGAAGGGAACAAAAGCCGTAACGGCAGTGCATTTGGAAGAATTTTACAATCTTACGTTAACGTATAAAGTCGATTTTCTTGTATATTCACATTTAGAAGTCTATATTGAGTTGCTTCAAATCATTAGTATAACATATTTAAGTTCACTTACCTTCTTCATCTTACAGAAGTGGACATAAAGCCATAACGGCAGTGCATGTGGAAGACTTCCACAATCTTGTTTTAGGGTATAAAGGCGATTTTCTTGTATATACACATTTAGCAATCGATATTGAGTTGCTTTAAATCATTTACTTCACTTATTTAAGTTAAATAACATTCTTTATCTTACTGAAGTGGACATAAAGCCATAACGACAGTGCATTTGGGAGAATTCCATAATCCTATTTTAGGGCACAAAGGCGATTTTCTTGTATATACACATTTAGCAATCGATATTGAGTTGCTTCGAATCATTAGTTTAACATATTTAAGTTCACCTACCTTCTTCATCTTACTGAAGTTGACATAAAGCCATAACGGCAGTGCATTTGGAAGAATTCCACAATCTTACATATAAGGCATTTAGCAATCGATATTGAGTTGATTTTATTTAAGTTAATTAACATTCTTCATCTTACTGAAGTTGACATAAAGACATAACGGCAGTGCATTTGGAATAGTTCCACAATATTATATTAAGGTATAAAGTCGATTTTCTTGTATATACACATTTAGCAATCGATATTGAGTTGTTTCGAATCATTAGTTTAACGTATTTAAGTTAATTTACCTTCTTCATCTTACTGAAGGAGACATAAAGCCATAACGGCAGTGCATTTGGAAGAGTCCTTCAATCCTACGTTAAGGTATAAAGTCGATTTTCTTGTATATTTACATTTAGAAGTCTATATTGAGTTGCTTCAAATCATTAGTATATCATATTTAAAATCTTTTACCTTCTTCAGTTTACTGAAGGAGACATAAAGCCATAACGGCAGTGCATTTGGAAGAATTCCACAACCTTAAATTTAGGTATACATTCGATTTTCTTGTATATAGCAATCGATATTGAGTTGCTTTAAAAATTTAAGTTCTCTTACCTTCTTCATCTTACTGAAGAGGACATGAAGCCATAACGGCAGTGCATTTGGAATAGTTCCACAATATAATATTAAGGTATAAAGTCGATTTTCTTGTATATACACATTTAGCAATCGATATTGAGTTGCTTCGAATCATAAGTTTAACGTGTTTAAGTTAATTTACCTTCTTCATCTTACTGAATGAGACATAAAGCCATAACCGCAGTGCATTTGGAAGAATTCCACAATCTTATATTAAGGTATAAAGTCGATTTTCTTGTATATTTACATTAAGAAGTCTATATTGAGTTGCTTCAAATCATTACTATATCATATTTAAAATCTTTTATCTTCTTCATTTTACTGAAGTGGACATAAAGCCATAACGGCAGTGCATGTGGAAGACTTCCACAATCTTATTTTAGGGTATAAAGGCGATTTTCTTGTATATACACATTTAGCAATCGATATTGAGTTGCTTCAAATCATTTACTTCACATATTTAAGTCAAATAACATTCTTTATCTTACTGAAGTGGACATAAAGCCATAACGACATTGCATTTGGAAGAATTCCACAATCCTATATTAAGGTATTAAGTCGATTTTCTTGTATATACACATTTAGCAATCGATAGTGAGTTGCTTCAAATCATTTACTTCACTTACTAAAGTTAAATAACATTCTTTATCTTACTGAAGTGGACATAAAACCATAACGACAGTGCATTTGGAAGAATTCCATAATCCTATATTAAGGTATAAAGTCGATTTATTTGTATATTCACATTTAGCAATCGATATTGAGTTGTTTCGAATCATTAGTTTAACATATTTAAGTTCACTTACCTTCTTCATCTTACTGAATGAGACATTAAGCCATAACCGCAGTGCATTTGGAAGAATTCCACAATCCTATATTAATACATAAATTCGATTTTCTTGTATATTCACATTTAGAAATCGATATTGAGTTACTTCAAATCATTTACTTCACTTATTTAAGTTAAATTACGTTCTTCATCTTACTGAAGTTGACATAAAGCCATAACGGCAGTGCATTTGAAAGAATTCCACAATCTTCTATTAAGGTATAAAGTCGATTTTCTTGTATATTCACATTTAGCAATCGATATTGAGTTGCTTCAAATCATTTACTCACTTATTTAAGTTAATTAACATTCTTCATCTTACTGTAGTTGACATAAAGCCATAACGGCAGTGCATTTGGAAGAATTCCACAATCTTATATTATGGTATAAAGTCGATTTTCTTGTATATACACATTTAGCAATCGATATTGAGTTGCTTCGAATCATTAGTTTAACATATTTAAGTTAATTTACCTTCTTCATCTTACTGAAGTGGACATAATGCTATAACGGCAGTGCATTTGGAAGAATTCTACAATCCTATTTTAAGGTATAAAGGCGATTTTCTTGTATATACACATTTAGCAATCGATATTGAGTTGCTTTGAATCATTAGTTTAACAAATTTAAGTTCACTTACCTTCTTCATCTTACTGAAGTGGACATAAAGCCATAACGGCAGTGCATTTGGAAAAATTCCACAATCCTATTTTAGGGTATAAAGGCGATTTTCTTGTATATACACATTTAGAAATCGATATTGAGTTGCTTCAAATCACTAGTTTAACATATTTAAGTTCTCTTACCGTCATAATCTTACTGAAGTAGACATAAAGCCATAACGGCAGTGCATTTGGAAGAATCTTACAATCCTACGTTAAGGTATAAAGTCGATTTTCTTGTATATTTACATTTAGAAGTCTATATTGAGTTGCTTCAAATCATTAGTATATCATATTTAAAATCTTTTACCTTCTTCATTTTACTGAAGGAGACATAAAGCCATAACGGCAGTGCATTTGGAAGAATTCCACAACCTTAAATTTAGGTGTACAATCGATTTTCTTGTATATAGCAATCGATATTGAGTTGCTTTAAATACTTAAGTTCTCTTACCTTCTTCATCTTACTGAAGAGGACATGAAGCCATAACGGCAGTGCATTTGGAATAGTTCCACAATATTATATTAAGGTATAAAGTCGATTTTCTTGTATACACACATTTAGCAATCGATATTGAGTTGCTTCGAATCATTAGTTTAACGTATTTAAGTTAATTTACCTTCTTCATCTTACTGAATGAGACATAAAGCCATAACGGCAGTGCATTTGGAAGAATCTTACAATCCTACGTTAAGGTATAAAGTCGATTTTCTTGTATATTTACATTTAGAAGTCTATATTGAGTTGCTTCAAATCATTAGTATATCATATTTAAAATCTGTTACCTTTTTCATTTTACTGACGGAGACATAAAGCCATAACGGCGGTGCATTTGGAAGAATTCCACAATCTTATATTAGGGTATAAAGTCGATTTTCTTGTATATTTACATTTAGCAATTGATATTGAGTTACATCAAATCATTTACTTCACTTATTTAAGTTAAATAACATCCTCCATCTTACTGAAGTTGACATAAAGCCATAACGGCATTGCATTTGGAAGAATTCCACAATCTTATATTAAGGTATAAAGTCGATTTTCTTGTATACACACATTTAGCCATCGATATTGAGTTGCTTCGAATCATTAGTTTGACATACTGAAGTTCACTTACCTTCTTCATCTTACTGAAGTGGACATAAAGCCATAACGGCAGTGCATTTGGAAAAATTCCACAATCCTACGGTAAGGTATAAAGTCGATTTTCTTGTATATACACATTTAGAAATCGATATTGAGTTCCTTCAAATCATTAGTTTGACATATTGAAGTTCACTTACCTTCTTCATCTTACTGAAGTGGACATAAAGCCATAACGGCAGTGCATTTGGAAAAATTCCACAATCCTATTTTAGGGTATAAAGGCGATTTTCTTGTATATACACATTTAGAAATCGATATTGAGTTAGTAGTTAACTAGTTAAACATATTTAAGTTCTCTTACCGTCTTCATCTTACTGAATGAGACGTAAAGCCATAACCGCAGTGCATTTGGAAGAATTCCACAATCTTATATTAAGGTATAAAGTCTTTCACTTACCTTCTTCATCTTACTTAAGTGGACATAAAGCCATAACGGCAGTGCATTTGGAATAATTCCACAATCCTATTTTAGGGTATAAAGGCGATTTTCTTGTATATACATATTTAGAAATCGATATTGAGTTAGTAGTTAACTAGTTTAACATATTTAAGTTCTCTTACCGTCTTCATCTTACTAAATGAGACATAAAGCCATAACCGCAGTGCATTTGGAAGAATTCCACAATCTTATATTAAGGTATTAAGTCGATTTTCTTGTATATACACATTTAGCAATCGACATTGAGT
>NW_024395570.1:0-16453 GCF_016617805.1 Bactrocera tryoni | reverse complement strand
ATCGACTTTATACCTGAATATAAGAATGTCAAATTCTTCCAAATGCACTGCCGTTATGGCTTTATGTCAATTTTATTAAGATGAAGAAGGTTAATTAACTTAAATATGTTAAATTAATGATTTCAAGCAACTCAATATCGACTGCTAAATGTGCATATACCAGAAAATCGACTTTAAACCTTTATATAAGATTGTCGTATTCTTCCAAATACACTGCCGTTATGGCTTTATGTCAACTTCGGTAAGTTGAAGAAGGCTAATTAACTTAAATATGTTAAATTAATGATTTAAAGCAACTCAATATCGACTGCTAAATGTGCATATACAAGAAAATCGACTTTAAACTTGAACATAAGATTATCGATTTCTTCCAGCTGCATTGCCGTAATGAATTTACGTACACTTCAGGAAGATGAAAAGTTAATTAACTTAAATATGTTAAAATAATGATTTGAGCCAACCCAATATCGACTGCTAAATGTGTATATACAAGAAAATCGACTTCATACCTGAATTTAAGAATGTTGACTTCTTCCAAATGCACTGCCATTATGGTATAATGTCAACTTCAGTAAGATGAAGGAAGTAAACTAACTTAAATATGTTAAATTAATGATTTAATGCAATTCAATATCGATTGCTAAATGTGTATATACAAGAAAATAGACTTTATACCTAAATATAAAGTTTATAAAAGACTTTATACCATATTGCAGTGAGTCGTCGCCGTGTACTGACGTATTTTTTTCTGCTCCGCGTTTTTTTATTTTATCGCTATTAATGCCGTGTGTTTGCGGGCATAGAGTTGACCGTGCTCAGCCCAAGATTGGTTGCCATAAATGCAATCAAATATTTCACTTGTCGTGCGTGAATCTATCACGGGCTGATGTAGATTTCTTGGTGAAATCTAAAAATGCCTTTTATTGCAAAGCCTGCGCGGTAGTTCGGAGAAATTCCATTCGCTCGCCGCCTGCGTCGCCATCAGTGCGCTAAGTTCAATGCACTTTTAATTTAAGTTCGCAACAACAAAATTCTGAACACTCGAATAGTGAAATAGCTGAACCTTTGTTGGAGCATAACAAAGAAAATGTTGTGCTTAATTCTCTTTTACGGGAAGTAAGTTCACTGAGAAGTGTGAGTATGGATTATCTTGCTCCCGCTACTTCGAAAGCTCTCTCGGCTGCTCCGTCTGCTGCTTGCTCCGCTCGCTCTATTGCTGCTGTTAATAATAATGTCAATACATATGCTAACGCTGTTGGTAGGAACATCAACACTCACTCGAAAGCCAATAACAATCCAACAGCTGCTGCTAAACCAGCTCGCCAACCTGTCGCTGTCAATGCTGCTCACTCTGTCGCCGTTGATTCTGTAAACAACTCTTCTACTTCAGTTCCTGCTAACAGAAATTTGAAGTTAAAAGTGAGTACTAAGAACAAAAAGTCCCCAGCCACTTCAACTGTTGTTGGTGTTAATGCCAATGTTGATCTCGATGTCGTCATACCCAAGAAATGGATTCACTTATCTGCTTTTAAGAACTCAGTCACGGAGGAAGATATTATATCTTTTGTTGTTAAACATGCTAATGTTGATAGAGAGCATCTTCTATGTTATAAATTAATTAAGAAATATACCGATGTTAATACTCTTAAGAGGATAAACTTTAAGCTAGATGTGTCCCCATCTTTTTTTAATGCTGTTTTCTCCTCTTCAGTGTGGCCTTCTGGCATTAAGCTGCGTCCCTTTAAGTTTTTTCTAAAGCGAGGGGAAAACAGCGCAGCAGATTAGTTGACGCGGCTGTTAATCGCAATTCTACTCATACGTTTTCTGCACCTTCCTCAACTTGCTCCTGTCTTAAGGTCTACTACCAAAATTTATCGGGTATTAGGTGTAAATCAAATATTATTCGCAATTTTTCGTCACGTTTGGATTTCGATATTATCGTTATTGTTGAGACTTGGCTGAATTCTAGTTATTTCGATAGCGAATACTTTGACTCAAATCTCTATTATGTCTTCCGCAAGGACAGAGATCACGAAAAAACTGGCTGTCTAAGAGGGGGTGGAGTTCTCTTAGCAGTTCATCGCAAATATCGTCCTCGCTTAATTATGCTTGAGAATGAAGATTCTATCCTGGAACAACTATGTATCTGTGTCGATGATGCTCTGTTCATTGCAGTCTCATACATCCCTCCTAATAGTCCGCTAGAGTTGTACAAGTTGCACGCAAATAATATTTCCTCGCTGGTATTAAACAAGGTGAAAGAGAATAATATTTGTGTTTTGGGTGACTTTAATCTAAGCAATATCGTCTGGTCTGGTTTTTCCTATAGTCCTGCTCTTATTCCTTCAAATTTTTCGTCTTCTCAGGAGTTATTTCTCATTGATAGCTTGCTTGGTCTCAATCTGATTCAAATCAACTCATATTCAAATAGTCTCGATCGATTTCTTGACCTAGTCTTTCTTAGTGATAATTTAAAATTTAGGATTCTTGATGGATTCTCTCCAATTACTCCAGCCACCATCCATCATTCACCGCTAGCGTTTGAGGTGGATACTTATCTTTTCGCCCCTGTCAAACCAATTGATGGGCTTGGTTTTAATTTTGCATTTTGCGACTTTGAACGGCTCAACAACCAGCTCTTTGAAATAAAATGGGATGATTTACTATCGGGACTTGATACAGCTAATAGTTTCTCCATTTTTAAGAAATCAGTCCAGGAATTCTGTCATTATAATATCCCGCTGAAACACATACAACCATATAAGTTGCCTTGGTACACTAAGGACCTTAAACGTCTAAAAAATCTTAGAAATAAATATTTTAGAAAATTCTCTTCAACTAAATCTCATGTTTCCTTTGTTCAATATCAGCACTACAAAAAACTGTTTAATGAATTGGATAAGTTCCTCTATAAAAGGTTTATTAATAATACGGAGTCTACAATTAAGTCAAACCCTAAGTTCTTTTGGAACTTTGTAAAATCTAAAAGAGCGTGTTCGGCCATTCCCTCTGCTTTACGCTGGGGTGATAAGTCGGCATGCACTCCGGTCGAAATCTCCAATTTGTTCGCTGAATTTTTCAAATCGAACTATGTTCAAGATGATCCTGGTACTAGTTCCACTTTTTCAGCTGATAACTTCCCATCCATAAATCTTGGCTCACTGTGTCTTTCACAGGACGATATTGCTAAGGCTATTTGTGACATTAAGTCCTCGTCCAAATTGGATTTGGACGGGCTTCCGCCCGTATTTATAAAAAATTGCACTGCCTTATTATATCCTCTCATGCTTATCTTCAATAAGTCTCTCGCCACCGGGGATTTCATTTCTGACTGGAAATTGACATGCATTACCCCTATTCATAAAGGTGGTAGAAAGGATGATGTCTGCAATTACAGGCCTATTTCTAAACTCTCTACTATTTCGAAAAATTTTGAGTGTTCTGTTAAAAATAAATTATATTTTGCAGTAAAATCAATAATTAATGTCAATCAGCATGGGTTTGTCCCTGGGCGCTCCACTGTGTCAAACTTAGCAGTTTTTAGTGATTATTGTATGTCTGCATTCTCCGCTGGATTTCAAGTAGATTGTGTCTACACAGATTTCTCTAAAGCCTTTGATAAGGTATCACATAATATTCTAATTAAAAAATTATCATCACTAGGATTTCACTCGGCCTTCTTGATGTGGATTAAATCATATTTGCAAAACAGACGATGCGTAGTCACTGTTGATGGAGTGTCATCTGATTCATTCACTGCGTCTTCGGGAGTCCCACAAGGAAGCGTCTTGGGTCCACTTCTCTTTGTGCTGTTTATCAATGACATCTCCTGTTGCTTCTCTTTCGCCAACTTTCTGTTATATGCAGATGACTTAAAAATTTTTGCATTAATCAATAACACACAAGATGTACTCAAACTTCAATGTGATATTGATACTTTTCATAATTGGTGCCTGAAATCGAAACTTTTTCTGAATGTAGATAAATGCTCACAGATCTCCTATGGTAGGGGACGCAACATATTATCTTCTAGCTACAGTATTTCTAATTGCGTCCTAAAATGCGTTACTGAAATCAAAGATCTTGGGGTAATCTTTGACAACAGATTTTCTTTCATCAACTATATCACTTCAAAATCTTTTTCTGTACTTGGCTTTGTCCGTCGAAATTCTACAAATTTTTCTGACCCTTACACGTTAAAATTACTGTACACATGTTTTGTGCGGTCCATTTTGGAGTATGCAGTGTTTATTTGGAGACCATATTGTATATCGTCAATTAACAGGATCGAGCGTGTTCAAAAGATCTTTCTTAAATATGCTCTCCGCTCCTTAAAGTTTGTTGACCCAATACCATCGTATACATCGCGTTTATTGCTTTTACATCTTAAATCGCTGGAAAATCGAAGGTCCGTTCTCTCACTTTCATTTGTCTACAATGTAATTAACGGGGAAATTGACTGTCCCTACTTATTAGGGAAACTCAACTTCAATACTCCCCAGCGTTGTCTCAGATCCATTTCGCCATTTTGTTACAAAAAGGAAAGTACTAATTTTGCTGAATATGCTCCCCTCAAGAGGGCTATGCGGGAGTTTAACTCGATCTCCGAGAAAGTTCTACTTGATTTTTCTCACTCTAGGGTATCCTTCATTAATACCCTCAATTCTGTTTTTTAGTTTAAGTTATCTACTCTTGTTATTGTAATTTTATTATTTTAGAATTCTAATATGCATCCTAGTTTTTCATTAGTCTGTAAGAATCATTGTTCATAGACTTTACTAAATAAATAAATTAATAAATAAATAAATATAAGAATGTCGAATTCTTCAAATGCACTGCCGTTATGGCTTTATATCAACTTCAGTAAGATGAAGAAGGTTAATTAACTCAAATATGTTAAACTAATGATTTAAAGCAACTCAATATCGACTGCTAAATGTGCATATACCAGAAAATCGACTTAAAACCTATATATAAGATTGTCGTATTCTTCCAAATGCACTGCCGTTATGGCTTTATGTCGACTTCGGTAAGTTGAAGAAGGCTAATTAACTTAAATATGTTAAATTAATGATTTAAAGCAACTAAATATCGACTGCTAAATGTGCATATACAAGAAAATCGACTTTAAACTTGAACATAAGATTATCGAATTCTTCCAAATGCGCTGCCGTTATGGCTTTTTGTCAACTTCAGTAAGATGAAAAAGCATAACTGACTTAAATATGTGAAATTAATGATGTAAGGCAATTCAATATCGACTGCTAAATGTGTATATACAAGAAAATCGACTTTATACCTGAATATAAAATTGTCGAATTCTTCCAAGAGCGCTGCCGTTATGGCCTTATGTCAACTCCGGTAAGATGAAGAAAGTTAATTAACTTAAATATGTTAAATTAATGATTTAAGGCAATTCAATATCGACTGCGAAATGTGCATATACAAGAAAATCGTCTTTATACCTGAATAAGAATGTCGAATTCTTCCAAATGCAGTGCCGTTATGGCATAATGTCAACTTCAGTAAGATGAAGAAAGTTGATTAACTTAGATATGTTAAATTAATTATTTAAGGCAATTCAATATCGACTGCTAAATGTGTATATACAAGAAAATCGTCTTTATACCTGAATAACAATGACGAATTCTTCCAAATGCACTGCCGTTATGGCCCTATAACTACTTCAGTAAGGTGAAGAAGGTAAATTAACCAAAATATGTAAAATTAATGATTTAAGGCAATTCAATATCGAATTCTAAATGTGTATATACAAGAAAATCGACTTCATACCAGAATATAAGAATGTCGAATTCTTTCAAATGCTTTGCCGGTACAGCTTTATGTCAACTTCAGTAAGATGAAGCAGCATAACTAACTTAAATATGTGAAATTAATGATTTAAGGCAATTCAGTATCGACTGCTAAATGTATATATACAAGAAAATCGACTTTATACCTGAATATAAGATTGTCGAATTCTTCCAAATGCGCTGCCGCTATGGCTTTATGTCAACTTCGGTAAGATGAAGAAGGTTAATTAACTTAAATGTGTGAAGCTAATGATTTAAGGCAACTCAGTATCGACTGCTAAATGTGTATATACAAGAAAATCGACTTTATACCTGAATATGAAATTGTCGAATTCTTCTAAATGCACTGCCGTTATGGCTTTATGTCAACTTCGATAAGACGTAGAAGGCTAATAAACTTTAATATTTGATTTTAGTGATTTGAAGCAACTCAATATCGACTGCTAAATGTGTATATACAAGAAAATCATCTTTATACCTGAATATAAGATTGTCGATTTCTTCCAAATGCACTGCCGTTATGGCCCTATAACTACTTCAGTAAGTTGAAGAAGGTAAATTTACTTAAATACGTAAAATTTATGATTTAAGGCACTAACTAAAATATATAAAATTAATGATTTAAGGCAACTCAATATCGACTTCTAAATGTGTATCTACAAGAAAATCGATTTAATACCTAAATATAAGAATGTCGAATTCTTCAAATGCACTGGCGTTATGGCTTTATGTCAACTTCAGTAATATGAAGAAGGTTGGTTAACTGAAATATGTTAAATTAATGACTTAAAACAATTATATATCGACTGCTAAATGTGTATATACAAGAAAATCGACTTAATACCTGAATATAACAATGTCGAATTCTTCCAAATGCACTGCCGTTATGGCGTAATGTTAACTTTAGTAAGATGAAGAAAGTTAATTAACTAAAATATGTTAAACTAATGATTTAAGGCAATTCAATATCGACTGCTGAATGTGCATATACCAGAAAATCGACTTTAAACCTATATATAAGATTGTCGTATTCTTCCAAATGCACTGCCGTTATGGCTTTATGTCGACTTCGGTAAGTTGAAGAAGGCTAATTAACATAAATATGTTAAATTAATGATTTAGAGCAACTCAATATCGACTGCTAAATGTGCATATACAAGAAAATTGACTTTAAACTTGAACATAAAATTATCGATTTCTTTCAGCTGCATTGCCGTAATGGCTTTACGTACACTTCAGGAAGATGAAAAAGTTATTTAACTTAAATATGTTAAAATAATGATTTGAAGCAATCCAATATCGACTGCTAAATGTGTATATACAAGAAAATCGACTTCATACCTGAATATAAGAATGTTGACTTCTTCCAAATGCACTGCCATTATGGTATAATGTCAACTTCAGTAAGATGCAGAAAGTAAACTAACTTAAATATGTTAAATTAATGATTTAATGCAATTCAATATCGATTGCTAAATGTGTATATACAAGAAAATCGACTTAATACCTGAATATAAGAATGTCGAATTCTTCCTAATGCGCTGCCGTTATGGCATAATGTCAACTTCATTAAGATGAAGAAAGTTAATTTACTTCAATATGTTAAATTGATGATTTAAAGCAATTCAATATAGACCGCTAAATGGGTGTTTACAAGAAAATCGACTTAATACCTGAATATAAGAATGTCGAATTCTTCCAAATGCGCTGCCGTTATGGCTTTATGTCAACTTCAGTAAATTTAAGAAGCATAACTAACTTAAATATGTGACATTAATGATTGAAGGCAACTCAATATCGACTACTAAATGTGTATATACAAGAAAATCAACTTTATACCTGAATATAAAGTTGTCGATTTCTTCCCAATGCGCTGCCGTTATGGCTTTATGTCAACTTCAGTAAGATGAAGAAAGTTAATTAACTTAAATATGTTAAACTAATGATTTAAGACAATTCAATATCGACTGCTAAATGTGTATATACAAGAAAATCGACTTTATACCTGAATAAGAATGTCGATTTCTTCCAAATGCACTGCTGTGATGGCTTTATGTCAACTTCTGTAAGATGAAGAAAGTAAACTAACTTAATTATGTTAAATTATTGATTTAAGGCAATTCAATATCGACTGCTAAATGTGTATATACAAGAAAATCGACTTTATACTTGAAAATAACAATGTCGAATTCTTCCAAAAGCACTGCCGTTATGGCGTAATGTTAACTTTAGTATGATGAAGAAAGTTAATTAACTTAAACATGTTTAATTAATGATTAAAGGCAATTCAATATCGACAGCTAAATGTGAATATACAAGAAAATCGACTTTATAATTGAATATAGGCATGCCGAATTCTTCCAAATGCA
Source organism: Bactrocera tryoni (assembly GCF_016617805.1). Taxonomy (NCBI): domain Eukaryota; kingdom Metazoa; phylum Arthropoda; class Insecta; order Diptera; family Tephritidae; genus Bactrocera; species Bactrocera tryoni. The sequence continues at coordinate 8,271 of NW_024395570.1, read as the reverse complement.
CTGCCGTTATGGCTTTATGTCAACTTCAGTAAGTTGAAGAAGGTAAATTAACTAAAATATGTAAAATTAATGATTTAAGGCAATTCAATATCGACTGCTAAATGTGTATATACAAGAAAATCGACTTTATACCTCAATATAAGGATGTCGAATTCTTCCAAATGCGCTGCCGTTATGGCTTTATGTCAACTTTAGTAAGTGGAAGAAGGTAAATTAACCAAAATATGTAAACTTAATGATTTAAGGCAATTCAATATCGTCTTCTAAATGTGCATATACAAGAAAATCGACTTCATACCTGAATATAAGAATGTCGAATTCTTCCAAATGCTTTGCCGGTACAGCTTTATGTCAACTTCAGTTAGATGAAGAAGCATAACTAACTTAAATATGTGAAATTAATGATTTAAGGCAATTCAATATCGACTGCTAAAAGTGTATATACAAGAAAATCGACTTTATACCTAAATATAAAATTGTCGAATTCTTCCAAATGCGCTGCCGTTATGGCCTTATGTCAACTCCGGTAAGATGAAGAAGGCTAATTAACCTATATATGTTAATTTAATGATTTAAAGCAACTCCATATCGACTGCTATGTGTGCATATAAGAGAAAATAAACTTTATACCTGAATAAAAGATTATCGAATTCTTCCTAATGCGCTGCCGTTATGGCTTTATGTCAACTTCAGTAAGATGAAGAAAGTAAATTAACTTAATTATGTTAAATTAATGATTTAAAGCAATTCAATATAGACTGCTAAATGTGTGTTTACAAGAAAATCGTTTTTATACCTGAATATAAGAATGTTGACTTCTTCCAAATGCACTGCCATTATGGTATAATGTCAACTTCAGTAAGATGAAGAAAGTAAACTAACTTAAATATGTTAAATTAATGATTTAATGCTATTCAATATCGATTGCTAAATGTGTATATACAAGAAAATAGACTTTATACCTGAATATAAGAATGTCGAATTCTTCCTAGTGCGCTGCCGTTATGGCTTTATGTCAACTTCAGTGAGATGAAGAAAGTAAACTGACTTAATTATGTTAAATTAATGATTAAAAGCAACTCAATATCGACTGCTAAATGTGTATCTACAAGAAAATCGATTTAATACCTAAATATAAGAATGTCGAATTCTTCAAATGCACTGCCGTTATGGCTTTATGTCAACTTCAGTAAGATGAAGAAGGTTGGTTAACATAAATATGTTAAATTAATGACTTAAAACAATTATATATCGACTGCTAAATGTGTATATACAAGAAAATCGACTTTATACCTGAATATAACAATGTCGAATTCTTCCAAATGCACTGCCGTTATGGCGTAATGTTAACTTTAGTAAGATGAAGAAAGTTAATTACTTAAAATATGTTAAACTAATGACTTAAGGCAATTCAATATCGACTGCTAAATGTGCATATACCAGAAAATCGACTTTAAACCTATATATAAGATTGTCGTATTCTTCCAAATGCACTGCCGTTATGGCTTTATGTCGACTTCGGTAAGTTGAAGAAGGGTAATTAACTTAAATATGTTAAATTAATGATTTAAAGCAACTCAATATCGACTGCTAAATGTGCATATACAAGAAAATCGACTTTAAACTTGAACATAAGATTATCGATTTCTTCCAGCTGCATTGCCGTAATGGCTTTACGTACACTTCAGGAAGATGAAAAGTTAATCAACTTAAATATGTTAAAATAGTGATTTGAAGCAACCCAATATCGATTGCTAAATGTGTATATACAAGAAAATCGACTTCATACCTGAATTTAAGAATGTTGACTTCTTCCAAATGCACTGCCATTATGGTATAATGTCAACTTCAGTAAGATGAAGAAAGTAAACTAACTTAAATATGTTAAATTAATGATTTAATGCAATTCAATATCGATTGCTAAATGTGTATGTACAAGAAAATAGACTTTATACCTGAATATGACAATGTCGAATTCTTCAAATGCACTGCCGTTATGGCTTTATGTCAACTTCAGTAAGATGAAGAAAGTTAATTAACTCAAATATGTTAAACTAATGATTTAAAGCAACTCAATATCGACTGCTAAATGTGCATATACCAGAAAATCGACTTTAAACCTATATATAACATTGTCGTATTCTTCCAAATGCACTGCCGTTATGGCTTTATGTCGACTTCGGTAAGTTGAAGAAGGCTAATTAACTTAAATATGTTAAATTAATGATTTAAAGCAACTAAATATCGACTGCTAAATGTGCATATACAAGAAAATCGACTTTAAACTTGAACATAAGATTATCGATTTCTTCCAGCTGCATTGCCGTAATGGCTTTACGTACACTTCAGGAAGATGAAAAAGTTAATTAACTTAAATATGTTAAAATAATAATTTGAAGCAACCCAATATCGCCTGCTAAATGTGTATATACAAGAAAATCGACTTTATACCTGAATATAAGGATGTCGAATTCTTCCAACTGCTTTGCCGGTACAGCTTTATGTGAACTCCGGTAAGATGAAGAAGGCTAATTAACTTAGATATGTGAAATAAATGATTTAAGGCAATTCAGTATCGACTGCTAAATGTGTATATACAAGAAAATCGACTTTATACCTGAATATAAAATTGCCGAATTCTTCCAAATGCGCTGCCGTTATGGCTTTATGTCAACTTCAGTAAGATGAAAAAGCATAACTAACTTAAATATATGAAATTAATAATTTAAGGCAATTCAATAACAACTGCTAAATGTGTATATACAAGAAAATCAACTTTATACCTGAATAAGAATGTCGAATTCTTCCAAATGCACTGCCGTTATGGCCCTATAACTACTTCAGTAAGTTGAAGAAGGTAAATTTAACTTAAATACGTAAAATTTATGATTTAAGGCAATTCAATATCGACTGCTAAATGTGTATATAAAAGAAAATCGACTTTATACCTGAATATAAAATTGTCGAATTCTTCCAAATGCGCTGCCGTTAAGGCCTTATGTCAACTCCGGTAAGATGAAGAAGGCTAATTAACTTAAATATGTAAAATTAATGATTTAAGGCAATTCAATATCGACTGCTAAATGTGTATATGCAAGAAAATCGACTTTACACCTGAATATAACAATATCGAATTCTTCCAAGTGCGCTGCCGTTATGGCATAATGTCAACTTCAGTAAGATGAAGAAAGTTAATTAACTTAAATATGTTAAATTAATGATTAAAATCAACTCAGTGTCGACTGCTAGATGTGTAAATGTTGTTCTAAATGCACTACCGTTACGGCTTTATGTCAACTTCAGTAAGATGAAGAAGGTTAATTAACTTAAATATGTTAAATTAATGACTAAAATCAACTCAGTGTCGACTGCTAGATGTGTAAATGTTGTTCTAAATGCACTGCCGTTATGGCTTTATGTCAACTTCAGTAAGATGATTAAGGTTGGTTAACTTAAATATGTTAAATTAATGATTTAAGGCAATTCTATATCGACTGCTAAATGTGCATATACCAGGAAATCGACTTTAAACCTATATATAAGGCTGTCGTATTCTTCCAAATGCACTGCCGTTATGGCTTAATGTCATTTTCGGTAAGTTGAAGAAGGCTATTTAACTTAAATATGTTAAATTAATGATTTAAAGCAACTAAATATCGACTGCTAAATGTGCATATACAAGAAAATCGACTTTAAACTTGAACATAAGATTGTCGATTTCTTCCAGCTGCATTGCCGCTATGTCTTTACGTACACTTCAGGAAGATGAAAAAGTTAATTAACTTAAATATGTTAAAATAATGATTTGAAGCAACCCAATATCGACTGCTAAATTTGTATATACAAGAAAATCGAATTTATGCCTGAATATAAGAATGTCGAATTCTTCCAAGTGCACTGCCGTTATGGCTTTATGTCAACTTCAGTAAGATGAAAAAGCATAGCTAACTTAAATATGTTAAATTATAGATTTAAGGCAATTCAATATCGACTGCTAAATGTGTATATACAAGCAAATCGACTTCATACCTGAATAAGAATGTCGAATTCTTCCAAATGCACTGCCGTTATGGCCCTATAACTACTTCAGTAAGTTGGAGAAGGTAAATTAACTAAAATATGTAAAATTAATGATTTATGCAATTCAATATCGAATTCTAAATGTGTATGTACAAGAAGATCGACTTTAAACCTATATATAAGATTGTCGGTTTCTTCCAAATGCACTGCCGTTATGGCTTTATGTCAACTTCGGTAAGATGAAGAAGGCTAATTAACTTAAATATGTGAAATTAATGATTTAAGGCAATTCAATATCGACTGCTAAATGTGTATATACAAGAAAATCGACTTTATACATGAATATAAAATTGTCGAATTCTTGCAAATGCGCTGCCGTTATGGCTTTATGTCAACTTTGGTAAGATGAAGAAGGCTAATTAACTTAAGTATGTAAAATTAATGATTTAAGGCAATTCATTATCGACTTCTAAATGTGTATATACAAGAAAATCGACTTTATACCTGAATATTACAATGTCGAATTCTTCCAAGTGCACTGCCGTTATGGCATATTGTCAACTTCAGTAAGATGAAGAAAGTTAATTATTTTAAATATGTTAAATTAATGATTCAAGGCAATTCAATATCGACTTCTAAATGTGTATATACAAGAAAATCGACTTTATACCTGAATATAAGAATGTCGACTTCTTCCATATGCACTGCCATTATGGTATAATGTCAACTTCAGTATGATGAAGAAAGAAAAGTAACTTAAATATGTTAAAATAATGATTTAAGGCAATTCAGTTTCGACTGCTAAATGTGTATATACAAGAAAATCGATTTAATATCTGAATATAAGAATGTCGAATTCTTCCAAGTGCACTGCCGTTATGGCTTTATGTCAACTGTGGTAAGATGAAGAAGGCTAATTAACTTAAATATGTAAAATTAATGATTTAAGGCAATTCATTATCGACTGCTAAATGTGTATATACAAGAAAATCGACTTTAAACCTATATATAACATTGTCGTATTCTTCCAAATGCACTGCCGTTATGGCTTTATGTCGACTTCGGTAAGTTGAAGAAGGCTAATTAACTTAAATATGTTAAATTAATGATTTAAAGCAACTAAATATCGACTGCTAAATGTGCATATACAAGAAAATCGACTTTAAACTTGAACATAAGATTATCGATTTCTTCCAGCTGCATTGCCGTAATGGCTTTACCGTACACTTCAGGAAGATGAAAAAGTTAATTAACTTAAATATGTTAAAATAATAATTTGAAGCAACCCAATATCGACTGCTAAATGTGTATATACAAGAAAATCGACTTTATACCTGAATATAAGGATGTCGAATTCTTCCAACTGCTTTGCCGGTACAGCTTTATGTCAACTCCGGTAAGATGAAGAAGGCTAATTAACTTAGATATGTGAAATAAATGATTTAAGGCAATTCAGTATCGACTGCTAAGTGTGTATATACAAGAAAATCGACTTTATACCTGAATATAAAATTGCCGAATTCTTCCAAATGCGCTGCCGTTATGGCTTTATGTCAACTTCAGTAAGATGAAAAAGCATAACTAACTTAAATATATGAAATTAATAATTTAAGGCAATTCAATAACAACTGCTAAATGTGTATATACAAGAAAATCAACTTTATACCTGAATAAGAATGTCGAATTCTTCCAAATGCACTGCCGTTATGGCCCTATAACTACTTCAGTAAGTTGAAGAAGGTAAATTTAACTTAAATACGTAAAATTTATGATTTAAGGCAATTCAATATCGACTGCTAAATGTGTATATAAAAGAAAATCGACTTTATACCTGAATATAAAATTGTCGAATTCTTCCAAATGCGCTGCCGTTAAGGCCTTATGTCAACTCCGGTAAGATGAAGAAGGCTAATTAACTTAAATATGTAAAATTAATGATTTAAGGCAATTCAATATCGACTGCTAAATGTGTATATGCAAGAAAATCGACTTTACACCTGAATATAACAATATCGAATTCTTCCAAGTGCGCTGCCGTTATGGCATAATGTCAACTTCAGTAAGATGAAGAAAGTTAATTAACTTAAATATGTTAAATTAATGATTAAAATCAACTCAGTGTCGACTGCTAGATGTGTAAATGTTGTTCCAAATGCACTACCGTTACGGCTTTATGTCAACTTCAGTAAGATGAAGAAGGTTAATTAACTTAAATATGTTAAATTAATGACTAAAATCAACTCAGTGTCGACTGCTAGATGTGTAAATGTTGTTCTAAATGCACTGCCGTTATGGCTTTATGTCAACTTCAGTAAGATGATTAAGGTTGGTTAACTTAAATATGTTAAATTAATGATTTAAAGCAACTCAATATCGACTGCTAAATGTGCATATACAAGAAAATCGACTTTAAACTTGAACATAAGATTGTCGATTTCTTCCAGCTGCATTGCCGCTATGTCTTTACGTACACTTCAGGAAGATGAAAAAGTTAATTAACTTAAATATGTTAAAATAATGATTTGAAGCAACCCAATATCGACTGCTAAATTTGTATATACAAGAAAATCGAATTTATGCCTGAATATAAGAATGTCGAATTCTTCCAAGTGCACTGCCGTTATGGCTTTATGTCAACTTCAGTAAGATGAAAAAGCATAGCTAACTTAAATATGTTAAATTATAGATTTAAGGCAATTCAATATCGACTGCTAAATGTGTATATACAAGCAAATCGACTTCATACCTGAATAAGAATGTCGAATTCTTCCAAATGCACTGCCGTTATGGCCCTATAACTACTTCAGTAAGTTGGAGAAGGTAAATTAACTAAAATATGTAAAATTAATGATTTATGCAATTCAATATCGAATTCTAAATGTGTATGTACAAGAAAATCGACTTTAAACCTATATATAAGATTGTCGGTTTCTTCCAAATGCACTGCCGTTATGGCTTTATGTCAACTTCGGTAAGATGAAGAAGGCTAATTAACTTAAATATGTGCAATTAATGATTTAAGGCAATTCAATATCGACTGCTAAATGTGTATATACAAGAAAATCGACTTTATACATGAATATAAAATTGTCGAATTCTTGCAAATGCGCTGCCGTTATGGCTTTATGTCAACTTTGGTAAGATGAAGAAGGCTAATTAACTTAAGTATGTAAAATTAATGATTTAAGGCAATTCATTATCGACTTCTAAATGTGTATATACAAGAAAATCGACTTTATACCTGAATATTACAATGTCGAATTCTTCCAAGTGCACTGCCGTTATGGCATATTGTCAACTTCAGTAAGATGAAGAAAGTTAATTATTTTAAATATGTTAAATTAATGATTCAAGGCAATTCAATATCGACTTCTAAATGTGTATATACAAGAAAATCGACTTTATACCTGAATATAAGAATGTCGACTTCTTCCATATGCACTGCCATTATGGTATAATGTCAACTTCAGTATGATGAAGAAAGAAAAGTAACTTAAATATGTTAAAATAATGATTTAAGGCAATTCAGTTTCGACTGCTAAATGTGTATATACAAGAAAATCGATTTAATATCTGAATATAAGAATGTCGAATTCTTCCAAGTGCACTGCCGTTATGGCTTTATGTCAACTGTGGTAAGATGAAGAAGGCTAATTAACTTAAATATGTAAAATTAATGATTTAAGGCAATTCATTATCGACTGCTAAATGTGTATATACAAGAAAATCGACTTTAAACCTATATATAACATTGTCGTATTCTTCCAAATGCACTGCCGTTATGGCTTTATGTCGACTTCGGTAAGTTGAAGAAGGCTAATTAACTTAAATATGTTAAATTAATGATTTAAAGCAACTAAATATCGACTGCTAAATGTGTATATACAAGAAAATCGACTTTAAACTTGAACATAAGATTATCGATTTCTTCCAGCTGCATTGCCGTAATGGCTTTACGTACACTTCAGGAAGATGAAAAAGTTAATTAACTTAAATATGTTAAAATAATAATTTGAAGCAACCCAATATCGACTGCTAAATGTGTATATACAAGAAAATCGACTTTATACCTGAATATAAGGATGTCGAATTCTTCCAACTGCTTTGCCGGTACAGCTTTATGTGAACTCCGGTAAGATGAAGAAGGCTAATTAACTTAGATATGTGAAATAAATGATTTAAGGCAATTCAGTATCGACTGCTAAATGTGTATATACAAGAAAATCGACTTTATACCTGAATATAAGAAGG
>NW_024395569.1:0-16637 GCF_016617805.1 Bactrocera tryoni | reverse complement strand
CAACTCTATGACAACTCCAATAACATCAAAACGGCGAGTTATCATAAATATGTAAAGTTCACATTTTTACGCAACTTGATATCGATTGCTTAATGTGTATGTATCGAAAAATCGATTCTACACCTTAATATATAATTGTGAAATTTCTCACAATGCACTGTCGTTATGGCTATACGACAACTCCATGACAACTCCAATAACATCAAAACGGCTAATTGACAGAAATATGTAAAGTTCATATTTTTACGCATCTTGATATCGATTGCATAATATGTATGTACCAAAAAATCAATTTTACATCTTAATTTGAGATTGTAAAATTGTTCCAAATACACTGTCGCTATTGCTATAGGGCAACTCTATGACAACTCCAATAACAGCAAAACGGCTAATTGACAGAAATATGTAAAGTTCAAATTTTTACGCAACTTGATATCGATTACTTAATGTGTATAAACTAAAAAAATGATTCTACACCTTAATATAAGATTGTGAAATTTCTCCAAATACACTGTCGCTATGGCTATTCGACAATTCTGTGACAATTCCAATAACATCAAAACGGCGAGTTAGCATAAATATGTAAAGTTCATAATTTTACGCATTTTGATATCGATTGCTTAATGTGTATGTATCGAAAAATCGGTTCTACACTTAAGCTTAAGATTGTGAAATTGCTCCAAAGACACTGTCGTTATAGCTATACGACAACTCTATGAAAGCTCCAATAACATCAAAACGGCGAGTTAGCATAAATATGTAAAGTTAAAATTTTTACGCAACTTGACATCGATTACTTAATGTGTATAAACTAAAAAATTGATTCTACACCTTAATATAAGATTGTGAAACTGCTCCAAATACACTGTCGTTATGGTTATACGACAACTCTATGACAAATCCAATAACATCAAAACGGCTATTTAACAGAAATATGTAAAGTTCATATTTTTACGCATTTGGATATCGATTGCTTAATGTGTATGTATGTACTAAAAAATCAATTCTACACCTAAATTTAGGTTTGTTAAATTGTTCCAAATACACTGTCGCTATTGCTATAAAACAACTCTATGACAACTCCAATAACATCAAAACGGCGAGTTAGCATAAATTTGTAAAGTTCAAATTTTTACGCAACTTGATATCGATTACTTAATGTGTATAAACTAAAACAAATGATTCCACACCTTAATATAAGATTGTGAAAGTTCTCCAAATACACTGTCGCTATGGCTATACGACAACTCTGTGACAACTCCAATAACATCAAAACGGCGAGTTAGCATTAATATGTAAAGTTCATATTTGTACGCAACTTGATATCGATTGCTTAATGTGTATGTATCGAAAAATCGATTCTACACTTAAGCTTAAGATTGTGAAATTGCTCCAAAGACACGGTCGTTATAGCTATACGACAACTCTATGACAACTCCAATAACATCAAAACGGCGAGTTAGCATAAATATGTAAAGTTCAAATTTTTACGCAACTTTGATATCGATTACTTAATGTGTATAAACTAAAAAATTGATTCTACACCTTAATATAAGATAGTGAAATTTCTTCAAATACACTGTCGTTATGGCTATACGACAACTCTATGACAAATCCAATAACATCAAAGCGGCTATTTAACAGAAATATGTAAAGTTCATATTTTTACGCATCTGGATATCGATTGCTTAATGTGTATGTATGTACTAAAAAATCAATTCTGCACCTTAATTTAGGATTGTTAAATTGTTCCAAATACACTGTCGCTATTGCTTTAGAACAACTCTATGACAACTCATATAACATAAAAACGGCAAATTTGCATAAATATGTAAAGTTCATATTTTTACGCATCTTGATATCGATTGCATAATATGTATGTACCAAAAAATAAATTTTACATCTTCATTTAAGATTGCAAAGTTGTTCCAAATACACTGTCGCTATTGCTATAGAACAACTCTATGACAACTCCAATAACATCAAAACGGCGAGTTAGCATAAATGTGTAAAGTTCATATTTTTACGCAACTTGATATCGATTGCTTAATGTGTATGTATCAAAAAATCGATTATTCACCTTAACCGAAGATTGTGAAGTTGTTCCATATACACTGTCGCTATTGCTATAGGACAACTCTATGACAACTCCAATAACATCAAAACGGCAAATTTGCTTAAATATGTAAATTTCATATTTTAACGAACCTTGATATCGATTGTTTAATGTGTATGTGTCAAAAAATCGATTCTACGCCTTAATATAAGATTGTGAAATTGCTCCAAATATACTGTCATTATGGCTATGCGGCAACTCTATGACAACACCAATAACATCAAAACGGCTAATTGACAGAAATATGTAAAGCTCATATTTTAATGAAACTTGGTATCGATTGCTTAATGTGTATGTACCAAAAAATCAATTTCACATCTTAATTTAAGATTGTAAAATTGTTCCAAATTCACTGTCGCTATTGCTTTCGAACAACTCTATGACAACTCCAATAACATCAAAACGGCAAATTTGCATAAATATGTAAAGTTCATATTTTTACGCATCTTGATATCGATTGCATAATATGTATGTACCAAAAAATAAATTTTACATCTTCATTTAAGATTGTAAAATTGTTCCAAATACTTTGTCGCTATTGCTATAGGGCAACTCTATGACAACTCCAATAACAGCAAAACGGCTAATTGACAGAAATATGTAAAGTTCATATTTTAATGAAGCTTGGTATCGATTGCTTAATGTGTATGTACCAAAAAATCAATTTTACATCTTAATTTAAGATTGCAAAATTGTTCCAAATACACTGTCGCTATTGCTATAGGGCAACTCTATGACAACTCCAATAACAGCAAAAAGGCTAATTAGCATAAATATGTAAAGTTCATATTTTTACGCTACCTGATAACGATTCCTTAATGTATATGTACTAAAAAATCGATTCTACACCTTAACCGAAGATTGTGAAGTTGTTTCATATACACTGTCGCTATTGCTATAGGACAACTCTATGACAACTCCAATAACATCAAAACGGCAAATTTGCTTAAATATGTAAATTTCATATTTTAACGAACCTTGATATCGATTGTTTAATGTGTATGTATCAAAAAATCGATTCTACACCTTAATATAAGATTGTGAAATTGCTCCAAATATACTGTCATTATGGCTATACGGCAACTCTATGACAACTCCAATAACATCAAAACGGCTAATTGACAGAAATATGTAAAGTTCATATTTTAATGAAACTTGGTATCGATTGCTTAATGTGTATGTACCAAAAAATCAATTTTACATCTTAATTTAAGATTGTAAAATTGTTCCAAATTCACTGTCGCTATTGCTATAGAACAACTCTATGACAACTCCAATAACATCAAAACGGCTAGTTAGCATAAATATGTAAAGTTCAAATTTTTACGCAACTTGATATCGATTACTTAATGTGTATAAACTAAAAAAATAATTCTACACCTTAATATAAGATTGTGAAATTTCTTCAAATACACTGTCGTTATGGCTATACGACAACTCTATGACAACTCCAATAACATCAAAACGGCCAATTTGCATAAATATGTAAAGTTCATTTTTTACGCAACTTGATATCGATTGCATATTGTGTATGTATCAAAAAATCGATTCTGCACCTTAATATAAGATTGTAAAATTATTCCAAATACACTGTCGCTATTGCTATAGGACAACTCTATGACAACTCCAATAACATCAAAACGGCAAATTTGCATAAATATGTAAAGTTCATATTTTTACGCATCTTGATATCGATTGCATAATATGTATGTACCAAAAAATCAATTTTACATCTTAATTTGAGATTGTAAAATTGTTCCAAATACACTGTCGCTATTGCTATAGGGCAACTCTATGAAAACTCCAATACCTTCAAAAAGGGTAAATAGCATAAATATGTAAAGTTCATATTTTTACGCGTCTGGATATCGATTGTTTAATGTGTATGTACTAAAAAATCAATTCTACACCTTAATATAAGATTGTGAAATTGCTCCAAATATACTGTCATTATGGCTATACGGCAATTCTATGACAACTCCAATAACATCAAAACGGCTATCTAACAGAAATATGTAAAGTTCATATTTTTACGCATCTGGATATCGATTGCTTAATGTGTATGTATCGAAAAATAAATTTTACATCTTCATTTAAGATTGTAAAATTGTTCCAAAACACAGTCGCTATTGCTATAGGGCGACTCTATGACAACTCCAATAACAGCAAAAAGGCAAATTAGCATAAATATGTAAAGTTCATATCTTTACGCTACCTGATATCGATTCCTTAATGTATATGTACTAAAAAATCGATTCTACATATTAACCGAAGATTGTGAAGTTGTTCCAAATACACTGTCGCTATTGCTATAGAACAATTCTATGACAACTCCCATAACATCAAAACGGCTAGTTAGCATAAATATGTAAAGTTCAAATTTTGACGCAACTTGATATCGATAACTTAATGTGTATAAACTAAAAAAATGATTCTAAACCTTAACCGAAGATTGTGAAATTGCTCCAAAGACACTGTCGTTATGGCTATACAGAGTTGTCGTAATACCAATAACACCAAAACGGCTAATTAGCAAAAATATGTAAAGTTCATATTTTTACGCTACCTGATATCGATTCCTTAATGTATACGTAATAAAAAATCGATTCTTCACCTTAACGGAAGATTGTGAAGTTGTTCCATATTCACTGTCGCTATTGCTATAGGACAACTCCAATAACATTAAAACGGCTAGTTAGCATAAATATGTAAAGTTCATATTTTTACGCGTCTTGATATCGATTGCATATTGTGTATGTATCAAAAAATCGATTCTACACCTTAATATAAGATTGTGAAATTGCTCCAAATACACGGTCGCTATGGCTATACGACAACTCTATGACAACTCCAATAACATCAAAACTGCAAGTTAGCATAAATATGTAAAGTTCATATTTTTACGCAACTTGATATCGATTGCTTAATGTGTATGTATCGAAAAATCGATTCTACACCTTAACTTAAGATTGTGAAATTGCTCCAAAGACACTGTCGTTATGGCTATACGACAACTCTATGAAAGCTCCAATAACATCAAAACGGCTTATTAACAGAAATATGTAAATTTCATATTTTTACGCATCTTGATATCGAATGCTAAATGTGTATGTATGTACTAAAAAATCAATTCTACACCTTAATATAAGATTGTGAAATTTCTCCAAATACACTCTCGCTATGGCTATACGACAACTCTATGACAACTCCAATAACATCAAAACGGCTAAATAGCATAAATATGTAAAGTTCATATTTTTACACAACCTGTTATCGATTGCATAATGTGCATGTATCAAAAAATCAATTCTACACCTTAATATAAGATTGTGAAATTGCTCCAAATTCACTGTCGCTATGGCTATGCGACAACTCTATGACAACTCCAATAACATCAAAACGGCGAGTTAGCATAAATATGTAGAGCTCATATTTTTACGCAACCTGATGTAGATTTCATAATGTGTATATACCAAAAAATCAATTCTGCACCTTAATTTAGGATTGTTAAATTGTTTCAAATACACTGTCGCTATTGCTATAGGACAACTCTATGACAACTCCAATAACATCAAAACGGGTAACTAGCTAAAACATGTAAAGTTCATATTTTTACGCAACTTGACATCGATTGCATAATGTGTATGTAAATAAAAAACCGATTCTACACCTTAATATAAGATTATGAAATTGTTCCAAATGCACTGTCGTTATGGCTATACGACAACTTTATGACAACTCCAACAACATCAAAACGGCTAATTAAGAGAAATATGTAAAGTTCATATTTTAGCGCAACTTGATATCGATTTCTTAATGTGTATGTATCAAAAAATCGATTCTACACCTTAATATTAGATTGTGAAATTGCTCCAAATACACTGTCGCTATGGCTATACGACAACTCTGTGACAACTCCAATAACATCATAACGGCGAGTTAGCACAAATATGTAAAGTTCATATTTTTACGCAACTTGATATCGATTGCTTAATGTGGATGTATCGAAAAATCGACTCATTACCTCAACTTAAGATTGTGAAATTACTCCAAAGAGACTGTCGTTATGGCTATACGACAACTCTATGAAAGCTCCAGTAACATCAAAACGGCGAGTTAGCATAAATATGTAAAGCTCATATTTTTACGCATCTTGGTATCGATTGCTTAACGTGTATGTATCAAAAAATCGATTCTACACCTTAATATAAGATTGTGAAATTTCTCCAAATACACTGTCGCTATGGCTATACGACAACTCTATGAACACTCCAATAACATCAAAACGGCTAAATAGCATTAATATGTGAAGTTCATAGCTTTACGCAACCTGATATCGATTGCTTAATGTGGATGTATCGAAAAATCGACTCATTACCTCAACTTAAGATTGTGAAATTACTCCAAAGACACTGTCGTTATGGCTATACGACAACTCTATGAAAGCTCCAGTAACATCAAAACGGCTAGTTAGCATAAATATGTAAAGTTCATATTTTTACGCAACCTGATATCGATTGCGTAATGTGTATGTATTAAAAAATCGATTCTACACCTTAATATAAGATTGTGAAATTGCTCCAAATACGCTGTCGCTATGACTATACGACAACTCTATGACAACTCCAATAACATCAAAGCGGCGAGTTAGCATAAATGTGTAAAGTTCATATTTTTACGCAACTTGATATCGATTGCTTAATGTGGATGTATCGAAAAATCGACTCATTACCTCAACTTAAGATTGTGAAATTACTCCAAAGACACTGTCGTTATGGCTATACGACAACTCTATGAAAGCTCCAGTAACATCAAAACGGCGGATCAGCATAAATATGTAAAGCTCATATTTTTACGCATCTTGGTATCGATTGCTTAACGTGTATGTATCAAAAAATCGATTCTACACCTTAATATAAGATTGTGAAATTGCTCCAAATACACTGTCGCTATGGCTATACGACAACTCTATGACAACTTCAATAACATCAAAACGGCTACTTAGCATAAATATGTAATGTTCAAATTTTTACGCAACTTGATATCGATTACTTAATGTGTATAAACTAACAAATTGATTCTACACCTTAATATAAAATTGTGAAATTTCTCCAAATACACTGTCGCTATGGCTATACGACAACTCTGTGACAACTCCAATAACATCATAACGGCGAGTTAGCATACATATGTAAAGTTCATATTTTTACGCAACTTGATATCGATTGCTTAATGTGGATGTATCGAAAAATCGACTCATTACTTCAACTTAAGATTGTGAAATTGCTCCAAAGACACTGTCGTTATGGCTATACGACAACTCTATGAAAGCTCCAGTAACATCAAAACGTCGAGTTAGCATAAATATGTAAAGTTCATATTTTCACGCAACTTGATATCGATTGCTTAGTGTGTGTGTACTAAAAAATCGATTCTACACCTTAATATAAGATTGTGAAATACCTCCAAATATACTGTCATTATGGCTATACGGCAACTCTATGACAACTCCAATAACATCAAAACGGCTAATTGACAGAAATATGTAAAGTTCATATTTTTACGCAACTTGACATCGATTGCATAATGTGTATCTAAATAAAAAACCGATTCTACATCTTAATATAAGATTGTGAAATTTCTCCAGATGCACTGTCGTTATGGCTATACGACAACTTTATGACAACTCCAACAACATCAAAACGGCTAATTAAGAGAAATATGTAAAGTTCATATTTTAACGCAACTTGATATCGATTTCTTAATGTATATGTACTAAAAAATCGATTCTTCACCTTAACGGAAGATTGTGAAGTTGTTCCATATTAACTGTCGCTATTGCTATAGGACAACTCCAATAACATCAAAACGGCTAGTTAGCATAAATATGTAAAGTTCATATTTTTACGCGTCTTGATATCGATTGCTTAATGTGTATGTATCAAAAAATCGGTTCTACACCTTAATTTAAGATTGTGAAATTGCTCCAAATACACTGTCGCTATGGCTATACGACAACTCTATGACAACTCCAATAACATCAAAACGGGTAACTAGCTAAAATATGTAAAGCTCATATTTTTACGCAACTTGACATCGATTGCATAATGTGTATGTAAATAAAAAACCGATTCTACACCTTAATATAAGATTATGAAATTGCTCCAGATGCACTGTCGTTATGGCTATACGACAACTTTATGACAACTCCAACAACATCAAAACGGCTAATTAAGAGAAATATGTAAATTTCATATTTTAACGCAACTTGATATCGATTTCTTAATGTGTATGTAAGTACTAAAAAATCAATTAAACACCTTAATTTAGGATTGTTAAATTGTTCCAAATACACTGTCGCTATGGCTATACGACAACTCTATGACAACTCCAATAACATCAAAGCGGCAAATTTGCATAAATATGTAAAGTTCATATTTTTACGAATCTTGATATCGATTGCATAATATGTATGTACCAAAAAATGAATTTTACACCTTAATTTAAGATTGCAAAGTTGTTCCAAATACATTGTCGCTATTGCTATAGGACAACTCTATGACAACTCCAATAACATCAAAACGGCTACTTAGCATAGATATGTAAAGTTCAAATTTTTACGCAACTTGATATCGATTACTTAATGTGTATAAACTAACAAATTGATTCTACACCTTAATATAAAATTGTGAAATTTCTCCAAATACACTGTCGCTATGGCTATACGACAACTCTATGACAACTCCAATAACATCAAAACGGGTAACTAGCTGAAATATGTAAAGTTCATATTTTTACGCAACTTGACATCGATTGCATAATGTGTATGTAAATAAAAAAACGATTCTACATCTTAATATAAGATTGTGAAATTTCTCCAAATACACTGTCGTTATGGCTATACGACAATTCTATGACAACTCCAATATCATCAAAACGGCTATTTAACAGAAATATGTAAATTTCATATTTTTACGCATCTGGATATCGATTGCTTAATGTGTATGTATGTACTAAAAAAATCAATTAAACACCTTAATTTAGGATTGTTAAATTGTTCCAAATACACTGTCGCTATGGCTATACGACAACTCTGTGACAACTCCAATAACATCAAAGCGGCAAATTTGCATAAATATGTAAAGTTCATATATTTACGAATCTTGATATCGATTGCATAATATGTATGTACCAAAAAATGAATTTTACACCTTAATTTAAGATTTCAAAGTTGTTCCAAATACATTGTCGCTATTGCTATAGGACAACTCTATGACAACTCCAATAACATCAAAACGGCTACTTAGCATAGATATGTAAAGTTCATATTTTTACGCAACTTGACATCGATTACTTAATGTGTATAAACTAACAAATTGATTCTACACCTTAATATAAAATTGTGAAATTTCACCAAATACACTGTCGCTATGGCTATACGACAACTCTGTGACAACTCCAATAACATCATAACGGCGAGTTAGCATAAATATGCAAAGTTCATATTTTTACGCAACTTGATATCGATTGCTTAATGTGTATGTACTAAAAAATCGATTCTACACCTTAATATAAGGTTGGTAAATTGCTCCAAATACACTGTCGCTATGGCTATACGACAACTCTATGATAACTCCAATAACATCAAAACGGCGAGTTAGCATAAATATGTAAAGCTCAAATTTTTACGCAACTTGATATCGATTACTTAATGTGTATAAACTAAAAAATTGATTCTACATCTTAATATAAGATTGTGAAATTTCTCCAAATACACTGTCGTTATGGCTTTACGACAAGTCTATGAAAGCTCCAATAACATCAAAACGGCTATTTAACAGAAATATGTAAAGTTCATATTTTTACGCATCTGGATATCGATTGCTTAATGTGTATGTGTGTACTAAAAAATCAATTAAACACCTTAATTTATAATTGTTAAATTGTTCCAAATACACTGTCGCTATGGCTATACGACAACTCTATGACAACTCCAACAACATCAAAGCGGCAAATTTGCATAAATATGTAAAGTTCATATTTTTACGAATCTTGATATCGATTGCATAATATGTATGTACCAAAAAATGAATTTTACACCTTAATTTAAGATTGCAAAGTTGTTCCAAATACATTGTCGCTATTGCTATAGGACAACTCTATGACAACTCCAATAACATCAAAACGGCTACTTAGCATAGATATGTAATGTTCAAATTTTTACGCAACTTGATATCGATTACTTAATGTGTATAAACTAACAAATTGATTCTACACCTTAATATAAAATTGTGAAATTTCTCCAAATACACTGTCGCTATGGCTATACGACAACTCTATGACAACTCCAATAACATCAAAACGGGTAACTAGCTAAAATATGTAAAGTTCATATTTTTACGCAACTTGATATCGATTACTTAATGTGTATAAACTAACAAATTGATTCTGCACCTTAATATAAAATTGTGAAGTTTCTCCAAATACACTGTCGCTATGGCTATACGACAACTCTATGACAACTCCAATAACATCAAAGCGGCAAATTTGCATAAATATGTAAAGTTCATATATTTACGAAACTTGATATCGATTTCATAATATGTATGTACCAAAAAATGAATTTTACACCTTAATTTAAGATTGCAAAGTTGTTCCAAATACATTGTCGCTATTGCTATAGGACAACTCTATGACAACTCCAATAACATCAAAACGGCTACTTAGCATAGATATGTAAAGTTCAAATTTTTACGCAACTTGATATCGATTACTTAATGTGTATAAACTAACAAATTTATTCTACACCTTAATATAAAATTGTGAAATTTCTCCAAATACACTGTCGCTATGGCTATACGACAACTCTGTGACAACTCCAATAACATCATAACGGCGAGTTAGCAAAAATATGTAAAGATCATATTTTTACGCTACCTGATATCGATTCCTTAATGTATATGTACTAAAAAATCGATTCTTCACCTTAACGGAAGATTGTGAAATTGCTCCAAATACACTCTCGCTATGGCTATACGACAACTCTATGATAACTCCAATAACATCAAAACGGCTTATTAACAGAAATATGTAAAGTTCATATATTTACGCATCTTGATATCGATTGCTTAATGAGCATGTACTAAAAATCGATTCTACATCTTAATATGAGATTGTTAAATTGCTCCAAATGCACTGTCGTTATGGCTATACGACAACTTTTTGAAAGCTCCAATAACATCAAAACGGCTAAATAGCATAAATATGTAAAGTTCATATTATTACGCAACCTGATATCGATTTCTTAATGTGTATGTATCAAAAAATCGATTCTACTCCTTAACTTAAGATTGTGAAATTGCTCTAAAGACACTGTCGTTATGGCCTTACGACAACTCTATGAAAGCTCCAATAACATCAAAACGGCTAGTTAGCATAAATATGTAAAGTTCATATTTTTACGCAACTTGATATCGATTGCTTAATGTGTATATATCAAAAAATCGATTCTACACCTTAATTTAAGATTGTGAAATTGCTCTAAAGACACTGTCGTTATGGCTATAAGACAACTCTAAGAAAGTTCCAATAACATCAAAACGGCTAGTTAGCATAAATATGTAAAGTTCATATTTTTACGCAACTTGATATCGATTGCTTAATGTGTATGTAGTAAAAAATCGATTCTACACCTTAATATAAGATTGGGAAATTGCTCCAAATACACTGTCGCTATGACTATACCACAACTCTATGACAACTCCAATAACATCAAAACGGCGATTTAGCATAAATGTGTAAAGTTAATATTTTTACGAAACTTGATATCGATTGCTTAATGTGTATGTATCAAAAAATCGATTCTTCACCCTAACTTAACCTTTATGTCAACAGCAGATTTTTTTTACGCACGTCAACAGCAACACACCCAGGTATGTACATACGTTTTGTATGGCAAATGGCATGCCGTTATAACCCGGCAGGTACACATTCAACTAATCGCTTGCGATTCAGATTGTTTTTACTAATATACTCACACATTTGC
Organism: Bactrocera tryoni; assembly: GCF_016617805.1. Lineage (NCBI taxonomy): Eukaryota > Metazoa > Arthropoda > Insecta > Diptera > Tephritidae > Bactrocera > Bactrocera tryoni. The sequence goes on along the minus strand of NW_024395569.1, from coordinate 4,476 downwards.
GTTATATCGATAATATACGTATGCATGTGTTAACACATTCGCGTAAATTGCGGGAATTCCCGTCATTCATGTTGTCTGTGTATGTGTCTTCCGCACATATAAAATTGCTCATGAAAAATAAATGCGGGAATTCCGGTAATGGCGGGAATTCGCTAATTTGTTCAAACTATTTAAAAAAATTAATCTGTAGAAAAAAAGCGGGAATTCCCGCTCTTCATTTTTGTATGAAAAATTTAAGTGATTATCTGGCAGCCACCCGCTAAATTTAAATGAACGCGAACGTGTTAAAAATGGTCATGGTTAAAAAACCCCTAGCTTACATTTCTACACGGGCAACCTTGATATAGTTTAACAAATATACATACATACAAGTGTACATATTTTCTGGATTATTAAGGGTCGCTGATGAAGTGGTTAGTACTTATTGTTTTGTGATTATAAGGATTACTTTAGGTTCCAAACATAAAAACTCAGTCATAAAATCGCTAGTACCTGCGCTAAAGAGTATAAAATAGGGTTTACCAGTATTACGGATTTTGTCATGCACGTATGATTCGAAGTGAAAGGACGTTTCTGTTTATTTTGTGGAAATAAAATAATAAAATCAAAGTAAAATGGCAGATGGTGAATGGCTTACTCCACGACAACAAAGCGCAACCTTCGTACGAAGAACAGCAAGCATATTTCCGTCAAACGCTTGAAGAGAGCCAAGAAGAAATAAGTGACCACGATTCAGTAGTTGGTGACGAGGGTTTAGAGGAATGTGTAGGTGACATTGGTGGTGATGACTCAGACTTAGAGAGCCCATGTTACCAGAATATGACCCAGAGGACGACAGTGATTCTGATGAAGAACTTGAAGATGCACCAATTGAAACTGGGGAATATTTTACTGCCAGAGATGGTAATGTTTGGTCTTCGATACAACCACAACCTGTAAGATTCCGTACGCACAACATTCTAAGAAGTGCACAATCTGGACCAGTACGGTACTGTATTATTGTCCACTTCTCATTATACAACAGAAACGTCCGGTCCTAAGAAGAAGCCATTGCTTATATTGGACTACAACAAAACCAAAGGTGGAGTTGATAGCATGGACATGTGCTTGTCCGAATATAGTACCAAGCGGCGCACAAATAGATGGCCTTTGGCTTTCTTTTATAATATTGCGGACGTTGCTGCGTTTGCTGCATACATAATATACGTTGACAACAACACTCACCTGAAGTCATATACAAGCCGCCGTAGGATGTTTCTCCATCAGCTAAGTGAGCAACTATGCAAGCCAGAAATAAAGAGAAGGGCGAATAACAGCAGAATATCCAGAGTTTTTTCAACGCGCAACGCCATCGAAGCCATGATAGATAGGCCCATCCGAGTTGTGGATGCTGAAGCACATGAAGCGGAGGAGCGTGATAGTACGGGACGCCTAAAAGTAAAGGGGAATTGCTACATCTGCTCCAACCGATGCCCTACTCGTAAAGCATGCACATTATGCAACAAACCGGTGGGCGCAGAGCATTCCAAAGACTTGCCGCAATGCGATAGATGTAATTGAATTTCAATAATTTTAAATTTGTTCGTAGTGTTTTTAATATGTTTATCAAAAGTATTTTATAATTTATAATAATATTTATGCCATAAGTATTTTTATCACTCAAAATAAACTATACTTTTCAAATATCATCATATTTGCATGCGTTTTACTATACATATGGTATGGTATACCCAGGTATGTATGCTGTTGACGTAAGGGTGCAACATTGTAAATGGGCTTTATCTACCAAACGGATAATCCAATCCTAACCAAAATTGGGATATTGCGTGAAACAGTTTTCGCTAGGATATCACCAAATTTCAAGTCGATCCGATTATCCAGTTCAGAGCTACAGCGTTTTGAAAACGCAAAACATACCCAGGTATGTTGCCGTTGACATAAGGGTTAAGATTGTGAAATTGCTCCAAAGACACTGTCGTTATGGCTATACGACAACTCTGTGACAACTCCAATAACATCAAAACGGCTAGTTAGCATAAATATGTAAAGTTCATATTTTTACGCAACCTGATATCGATTGCTTTATGTGATTGTACTAAAAAATCGATTCTACATCTTAATATAAGATTGTTAAGTTGTTTCATATATAATTGCCGCCATTACAATGGACACAACTCTATGACAACTCCAATAACATCAGAAGGGCTAGTTAACATAAATATGTAAAGTTCATATTGTTACGCTACCTGATATCGATTGCATATTGTGTATGTATCAAAAAATCGATTCTACACCTTAATATAAGATTGTGAAATTGCTGCAAATACACTGTCGCTATGGCTATACGACAACTCTATGACAACTCCAATAACATCAAAACGGCGAGTTAGCATAAATATTAAAAGTTCATATTTTTACGCAACTTGATATCGATTGCTTAATGTGTATGTATCGAAAAATCGATTCTACACCTTAACTTAAGATTGTGAAACTGCTCCAAAGACACTGTCGTTATGGCTATACGACAACTCTATGAAAGCTCCAATAACATCAAAACGGTTAGTTAGCATAAATATGTAAAGTTCATATTTTAACGCATCTTGATATCGAATACTTAATGTGTATAAACTAAAAAATCGATTCTACACCTTAATGCAAGATATAATATCTAAAGTTCATATTTTTACGCTACCTGCTCTCGATTCCCTAATGTAAATGTACTAAAAAATCAAATCTACACCTTAGTATTAGATTGTGAAGTTGTTCCATAAACACTGTCGCTTTTGCTACCGGACAACTCTATGACAACTCCAATAACATCAAAACGGCAAATTTGCTTAAATATGTAAAGTTCATATTTTAACGCAACTTGATATCGATTGCTTAATGTGTATGTATCAAAAAATCGATTCTACACCTTAATATTAGATTGTGAAATTGCTGCAAATACACTGTCGCTATGGCTAAACGACAACTCTCTGACATCTCCAATAACATCAAAACGGCGAGTTAGCATAAATATTAAAAGTTCATATTTTTACGCAACTTGATATCGATTGCTTAATGTGTATGTATCGAAAAATCGATTCTACACCTTAACTTAAGATTGTGAAACTGCTCCAAAGACACTGTCGTTATGGCTATACGACAACTCTATGAAAGCTCCAATAACATCAAAACGGTTAGTTAGCATAAATATGTAAAGTTCATATTTTAACGCATCTTGATATCGAATACTTAATGTGTATAAACTAAAAAATCGATTCTACACCTTAATGCAAGATATAATATCTAAAGTTCATATTTTTACGCTACCTGCTCTCGATTCCCTAATGTAAATGTACTAAAAAATCAAATCTACACCTTAGTATCAGATTGTGAAGTTGTTCCATATACACTGTTGCTTTTGCTATAGGACAACTCTATGACAACTCCAATAACATCAAAACGGCTAGTTAGCATAAATATGTAAAGTTCATATTTTTACGCGTCTTGATATCGATTGCTAAATGTATATGTACTAAAAAATCGATTCTACACCTTAACTTAAGATTGTGAAATTGCTCCAAAGACACTGTCGTTATGGCTATACGATCCCTCTATGAAAGCTCCAATAACATCAAAACGGTTAAATAGCATAAATATGTAAAGTTCATATTTTTACGCGTCTTGATATCGATTGCATAATGTGTATGTACCAAAAAATCATTTCCACACCTTAATTTAGGTTTGCTAAATTGTTCCAAATACACTGTCGTTATTGCTATAGGACAACTCTATGACAACTCCAATAACATCAAAACGGGTAACTAGCTAAATAAAATAAATATGTAAAGTTCATATTTTTACGCAACTTGATATCGATTGCATAATGTGTATAAACTAAACAATCGATTCTACACCTTAAAATTAGATTGTGAAATTGCTCTAAATACACTCTCGCTATGGCTATACGACAACCCTATGACAACTCCAATAACATAAAAACGGCGAGTTAGCATAAATATGTAAAGTTCATTTTTTTACGCATCTTGATATCGATTGCTTAATGTGTATGTATCAAAAAATCGTTTCTACACCTTAATATAAGATTGCGAAATTGCTCCAAATACTCTCTCGCTATGGCTATACGACAACTCTATGACAACTCCAATAACATCAAAACGGCGAGTTAGCATAAATATGTAAAGTTCATATTTTTACGCAACTTGATATCGATTGCTTAGTGTGTATAAACTAAAAAATCGATTCTACACCTTAATATAATATTGTGAAATTGCTCCAAATACACTCCCGCTATGGCTATACGACAACTCTATGATAACTCCAATAACATCAAAACGGCTTATTAACAGAAATATGTAAAGTTCATATATTTACGCATCTTGATATCGATTGCTTAATGTGCATGTACTAAAAATCGATTCTACATCTTAATATGAGATTGTTAAATTGCTCCAAATGCACTGTCGTTAT
>NW_024395568.1:0-4323 GCF_016617805.1 Bactrocera tryoni | reverse complement strand
TGAATTGTTCTCCGAAGTTTTCCTCAAAATGGCCATAGAATCGCGAGCTGTGTGGCATGTAGCGCCATCTTGTTGAAACCACATGTCAACCAAGTTCAGTTCTTCCATTTTTGGCAACAAAAAGTTTGTTAGCATCTTGGTTGACATGTGGTTTCAACAAGATGGCGCTACATGCCACACAGCTCGCGATTCTATGGCCATTTTAAGGGAAACTTCGGAGAACAATTCATCTCAAGAAATGGACCCGTAAGTTGGCCACCAAGATCATGCGATTTAACGCCTTTAGACTAATTTTTGTGGGGCTACGTCAAGTCTAAAGTCTACAGAAATAAGCCAGCAACTATTCCAGCTTTGGAAGACAACATTTCCGAAGAAATTCGGGCTATTCCGGCCGAAATGCTCGAAAAAGTTGCCCAAAATTGGACTTTCCGAATGGACTACCTAAGACGCAGCCGCGGTCAACATTTAAATGAAATTATCTTCAAAAGTAAATGTCATGAACCAATCTAACGTTTCAAATAAAGAACCGATGAGATTTTGCAAATTTTATGCGTTTTTTTTTTTTTTAAAAGTTATCAAGCTCTTAAAAAATCACCCGATATATCAAGATGCGTAGAAATATGAGCTTTACATTTTTTTTTTTTAATTACCCGTTTTGATGTTATTGGAGTTGTCATAGAGTTGTCGTATAGCCACAGCGACAGTGTATTTGGAGCAATTTCACAATCTTATATTAAGGTGTAGAATCAATTTTTTGGTACATACATATTAAGCAATCGATATCAAGATGCGTAGAAATATGAACTTTACATTTTTTTTTTAATTACCCGTTTTGATATTATTGCAGTTGTCATAGGGTTGTCCTATAGCCATAGCGACAATGTATTTGGAACATATTTGCAATCCTATATTAAGGTGTAGAATTGATTTTTTAGTACATACACAATATCCAATCGATATCAGGTAGCGTCAAAATATGAACTTTACATATTTTTGCTAATTACCCGTTTTGATGTTATTGGAGTTGTCATAGAGTTTTCGTATAGCCATAGCGACAGTGTATTTGGAGCAATTTTACAAACTTATATTAAGGTGTGGAATCGATTTTTGAGTACATACACATTAAGCAATCGATATCAAGATGCGTAAAAATATGAACTTTACATATTTCTGTTAATTAGCCGTGTTGATGTTATTGGAGTTGTCATAGAGTTGTCGTATAGCCATAGCGACAGTGTATTTGGAGCAATTTTACAATCTTATATTAAGGTGTAGAATCGATTTTTTGGTACATACATTTTAAGCAATCGATATCAAGATGCGTATAAATATGAATTTTACATTTTTTTTTTTAATTTCCCGTTTTGATGTTATTGGAGTTGTCATAGAGTGTTCGTTTAGCCATAGCGACAATGTATTTGGAACAACTTCATAATCTTAAGTTAAGGTGTAGAATCGATATTTTTGGTACATACACATTAAACAATCGATATCAAGTTGCGTAAAAATATGAACTTTACATATTTATGCTAACTTGCCGTTTTGATGTTATTGGAGCTTTCATAGAGTTGTCCTATAGCAATAGCGACAGTGTATTTGGAACAACTTAACAACCCTAATTTAAGGTGTAGAATCGATTTTTTAGTACATACACATTAAGCAATCGATATCAAGATGCGTAAAAATATGAACTTTACATATTTCTGTTAGTTAGCCGTGTTGATGTTATTGGAGCTTTCATAGAGTTGCCGTATAGCCATAGCGACAGTGTATTTGGAGCAATTTCACAATCTTATATTAAGGTGTAGAATCGATATTTTGATACATACATATTAAGCAATCGATATCAAGATGCGTAGAAATATAAACTTTACATTTTTTTTTAATTACCCGTTTTGATGTTATTGGAGTTGTCATAGAGGGGTCCTATAGCAATAGCGACAGTGTATTTGGAACAATTTACCAATCCTTAATTAAGGTGTAGAATTGATTTTTTGTTAAATACACATTATGCAATCGATATCAGGTTGCGTAAAAATATGAACTTTACATATGTATGCTATTTAGCCGTTTTGATGTTATTGGAGCTTTCATAGAAATGTCGTAAAGCCATAACGACGGTGTATTTGGAGCAATTTTACAATCCTAAATTAAGGTGTAGAATCGATTTTTTAGTACATACACATTAAGCAATCGATATCAAGTTGCGTAAAAATATGAACTTTACATATTTATGCTAACTAGCCGTTTTGATGTTATTGGAGTTGTCCTATTGCAATCGCGACAGTGTATTTGGAACAATTTAACAATCCCAAATTAAGGTGTAGAATCGATTTTTTGGTACATTCACATTATGCAATCGATATCAGGTTGCGTAAAAATATAAACTTTGCTTATTTATGCTAACTAGCCGTTTTGATGTTATTGGAGTTGTCATAGAGTTGTCCTACAGCAATAGCGACAGTGTATATGAAACAACTTCACAAGCTTAAGTTACGGTGTAGAGTAGATTTTTTGATACAAACAAATTAAGCAATCGTTATCAAGTTGCGTAAAAATATGAACTTTACATATTTATGCTAACTAGCCGTTTTGATGTTATTGGAGTTGTCATAGAGTTGTCCTAAAGCAATAGCGACAGTGTATTTGGAACAATTTAACAATCCGAAATTAAGGTGTAGAATTGATTTTGTGGTACATACACATTATGCAATCGATATCAGGTTGCGTAAAAATATGAACTTTACATATTTATGCTATTTAGCCGTTTTGATGTTATTGGAGCTTTCATAGAGTTGTCCTACAGCAATAGCGACAGTGTATATGGAACAATTTAACAATCCTAAATTAAGGTGTAGAATTGATTTTTTGGTACATACACATTATGAAATCGATATCAGGTGGCGTAAAAATATGAACTTTACTTTTTTGTGCTAACTAGCCGTTTTGATGTTATTGGAGATGTCATAGAGTTGTCGTATAGCCATAGCGACAGTGTATTTGGAATAATTTAACAATCCTAAATTAAGGTGTATAATTGATTTTTTGGTACATATACATTATGCAATCGATATCAGGTTGCGTAAAAATATGAACTTTACATATTTATACTATTTAGCCGTTTTGATGTTATTGGAGCTTTCATAGAAATGTCGTATAGCAATAACGACAGTGTATTTGGAGCAATTTCAAAATCTTATATTAAGGCGTAGAACCGATTTTTTAGTACATACACATTAAGCAATCGAAATTAAGTCGCGTAGAAATATGAATTTTACATGTTTTTTTGCTAATTACCCGTTTTGATGTTATTGGAGTTGTCATAGAGTTTTCGTATAGCCATAGCGACAGTGTATTTGGAGCAATTTTAGAATCTTATATTAAGGTGTAGAATCGATTTTTTGGTACAAACATATTAAGCAATTGATACCAAGATGCGTAGAAATATGAACCTTACATTTTTTTTTTTAATTACCCGTTTTGATGTTATTGGAGTTGTCATAGAAATGTCGTATAGATATAGCGACAGTATATTTGGAGCAATTTCACAATCCTATATTAAGGTGTAGAATCGAGTTTTTAGTACACACACATTAAGCAATCGATATCAAGATGCGTAGAAATATGAACTTTACATATTTCTGTTAATTAGCCGTTTTGGTGTTATTGGAGTTGTCATAGAGTTGTCCTACAGCAATAGCGACATTGTATAAGGAACAACTTTACAAGCTTATATTAAGGTGTAGAATCCATTTTTTGGTACATACACATTAAGCAATCGATATCAAGTTGCGTAAAAATATGAACTTTACATATTTATGCTAACTAGCCGTTTTAATGTAATTGGAGTTGTCATAGAGTTGTCCTACAGCAATAGCGACAGTGTATTTGGAATAATTTAACAATCCTAAATTAAGGTGTATAATTGATTTTTTGGTACATACACATTATGCAATCGATATCAGGTTGCGTAAAAATATGAACTTTACGCATTTATGCTATTTCGCCGTTTTGATGTTATTGTAGCTTTCATAGAAATGTCGTATAGCAATAACGACAGTGTATTTGGAGCAATTTCACAATCTTATATTAAGGCGTAGAACCGATTTTTTAGTACATACACATTAAGCAGTCGAAATTAAGTTGCGTAGAAATATGAACTTTACATGTTTTTTTTTTAATTACCCGTTTTGCTGTTATTGGAGTTGTCATAGAGTTGTCCTATAGCAATAGCGACAGTTTATTTGGAACAATTTAACAATCTTAAATTAAGGTGTAGAATTGATTTTTTGGTACATACACAATATGCAATCGATATCAGGT
>NW_024395567.1:0-9455 GCF_016617805.1 Bactrocera tryoni | reverse complement strand
ATAACATCAAAACGGCTAGTTAGCATAAATAGGTAAAGTTCATATTCTTACGCAACTTGATATCGATTGCTTAGTGTGTATGTATTAAAAAATCGGTTCTACACCTTAATATGAGATTTTGAAATTGCTCCAAATACACTGTCGTTATGGCTATACGACAACCCTATGAAAGCTCCAATAATATCAAAACGGCTAAATAGCATAAATATGTAAAGTTCATATTTTTACGCAACCTGATATCGATTGCATAATGTGTATGTACCAAAAAATCAATTCTACACCTTAGTTTAGGATTGTTAAATTGCTCCAAATATACAATCGTTATGGCTATACGACAACTCTTGCATAGCATAAATATGTAAAGTTCATATTTTTACGCTACCTGATATCGATTGCATATTGTGTATGTACCAAAAAATCGATTCTACACCTTAGTATAAGCTTGAGAAGTTGTTCCATATACACTGTCGCTATTGCTATTGGACAACTCCAATAACATCAAAACGGCTGCAAGTTAGCATAAATATGTAAAGTTCATATTTTTACGCAACCTGATATCGATTGCATAATGTGTATGTACCAAAAAATCGATTCTACACCTTAATTTAGGATTGTTCAAATGTTCCAAATACAATGTCGCTATTGCTATAGGACAACTCTATGACAACTCCAATAACATCAAAACGAGTATTTAGCAAAAATATGTAAAGTTCATATTTTTGCGCAACTTGATATCGATTGCTTAATGTGTATGTATCAAAAAATCGATTCTACACCTTAATATAAGCTTGTGAAGTTGTTCCATATACACTGCCGCTATTGATATAGGACAAGTCTATGACAACTCCAATAACATCAAAACGGTTAGTTAGCTAGATATGTAAAGTTCATATTTTTACGCTACCTGATATCGATTGCATATTGTGTATGTACCAAAAAATCGATTCTACACCTTAATTTAGGATTGTTAAAATGTTCCAAATACACTGTCGCTATTGCTATAGGACAACTCTATGACAACTCCAATAACATCAAAACGGGTAATTAGCATAAATATGTAAAGTTCATATTTTTACGCAACTTGATAGCGATTGCTTAATGTGTATGTATCAAAAGCTCGACTCTACACCTTAATATAAGCTTGTGAAGGTGATCCATTTACACTGTCGCATTGCTGTAGGACAACTCTATGACAACTACAATAACATCAAAACGGCTAATTAACAGAAATATGTAAAGTTCATATTTTTACGCATCTTGATATCGATTGCTTAATGTGCATGTACTAAAAAATCGATTCTACACCTTAACTTAAGATTGTGAAATTGCTATAAATACACTCTCGATAGGGTTATACGACAACTCTATGACAACTCCAATAACATCAAAACGGCTAATTAACGGAAATATGTAAAGTTCATATTTTTACGCATCTTGATATCGATTACTTAATGTGTATGTACTAAAAAATCGATTCTACCCCTTAATATAGGATTGTGAAATTGCTCCAATTACACTGTCGCTATAGCTATAGGACAACTCTATGACAACTCCAATAACATCAAAACGGCTAGTTAGCATAAATGTGTAAAGTTCATATTTTTACGCATCTTGATATCGATTGCTTAATGTGCATGTACTAAAAAATCGATTCTACACCGTATCTTAAGATTGTGAAATTGTTTAAAATATACTGTCATTATGGCTATATGACAACTCTATGACAACTCCAATAACATCAAAACGGCTAATTAGCATAAATATGTAAAGTTCATATTTTGACGCAACCTGATATCGATTGCATTATGTGTATGTACCAAAAAATCAATTCTACGCCTTAATTTAGGATTGTTAAATTGTCCCAAATACACTGTCGCTATTGCTATAGGACAACTCTATGACAACTCCAATAACATCAACACGGGTAATTAGAAAAAATATGTAAAGTTCATATTTTTACGCTACCTGATATCGATTGCATATTGTGTATGTACCAAAATATCAATTCCACACCTTAATCTAAGATTGCAAAATTGTTCCAAATACATTGTCGCTATGGCTATAGGACAACTCTATGACCACTCTATGACAACTCCAATAACATCAAAACGGTTAGCATAAATATGTAAAGTTCATATTCATACGCAACTTTATGTCGATTGCTTAGTGTGTATGGATTAAAAAATCGGTTCTACTCCTTAATATGAGATTTTGAAATTGCTCCAAATACACTGTCGTTATGGAAATACGACAACTCTATGACAACTCCTATAACATCAAAACGGCTAAATAGCATAAATATGTAAATTTCATATTTTTACGCTACCTGGTATCGATTGCATATTGTGTATGTACCAAAAAATCAATTCTACACCTTAATTTCGGATTGCTAAATTGTTCCAAATACACTGTCGCTATTGCTATAGGACAACTCTATGACAACTCCAATAACTTCAAAACGGCTAGTTAGCATAAATGTGTAAAGTTCATATTTTTATGCAACTTGATAACGATTGCTTAGTGTGTATGTATCAAAAAATCGATTCTACACCGTATCTTAAGATTGTGAAATTGTTTCAAATATACTGTCATTATGGCTATACGACAACTCTATGAAAGCTCCCATAACATCAAAACGGCTAAATAGCATAAATATGTAAAGTTCATATTTTTACGCAACCTGATATCGATTGCATAATGTGTATGTACCAAAAAATCAATTCTACACGTTAGTTAAGGGTTGTTAAATTGCTCCAAATATACTGTCGTTATGGCTATACGACAACTCTATGACAACTCCAAAAACAACAAAACTTCTAGTTAGCATAAATATGTAAAGTTCATATTTTTACGCAACTTGATATCGATTACTTAATATGAATGTATCAAAAATCGATTCTACACATTAATATAAGCTTGTGAAGTGGTTCCATATACACTGTTGCTATTGCTACAGGACAACTCTATGACAACTCCAATAACATCAAAACGGCTAGTTAGCATAAATATGTAAAGTTCATATTCTTACGCTACCTGATATCGATTGCATATTGTGTATGTACAAAAAATCAATTCTAAACCTTAATCTAAGATTAAAAAATTGTTCCAAATACATTGTCGATATGGCTAAAGGACAACTCTATGACAACTCCAATAACATCAAAACGGCTAGTTAACATAAATATGTAAAGTTCATATTTTTACGCAACTTTGTATCGATTGCTTAATGTGTATGTATCAAAAAATCGATTCTACACCTTCACTTAAGATTGTAAGACTGTTCCAACTGCACTGTCGTTATGGCTATACGACAACTCTATGGCAACTCCAATAACATCAAAACGGCTAAATAGCATAAATATGTAAAGTTCATATTTTTACGCAACCTGATATCGATTGCATAATGTGTATGTACCAAAAATCAATTCTACAATTTAATCTAAGATTGCAAAATTCTTCCAAATACATTGTTCCTATGGCTATAGGACAACTTTATGACAACTTCAATAACATCAAAACGGCTAGTTAGCATAAATATGTAAAGTTCATATTTTTACGCAACTTGATATCGATTGCTCAGTGTGTATGTATCAAAAAATCGATTCTACACCGTAACTTAAGATTGTGAAATTGCTCCAAAGACACTATCGTTATGGCTATACGACAACTCTATGAAAGCTCCAATAACATCAAAACGGCTAAATAGCATAAATATGTAAAGTTCATATTTTTACGCAACCCGATATCGATTGCATAATGTGTATGTATCAAAACATCGATTCTACCCCGTAACTTAAGATTGTGAAATTGCTCCAAAGACACTGTCGTTATGGCTATACGACAACTCTATGAAAGCTCCAATAACATCAAAACGGCTAAATAGCATAAATATGTAAAGTTCATATTTTTACGCAACTTGATATCGATTGCATAATGTGCATGCACAAAAAAATCAATTCTACACCTTAATTTAGGGTTGTTAAATTTTTCCATATACACTGTCGCTATTGCTGTAGGACAACTCTATGACAACTCCAATAACATCAAAACGGCTAGTTAGCATAAATATGTAAAGTTCATATTTTTACACAACTTGGTATCGATTGCTGAATGTGTATGCAGCAAAAATCAGTTCTACACCTTAATTTAGGATTGCTAAATTGTTCCAAATACACTGTCGCCATTGCTATAGGACAACTCTATGACAACTCCAATAACATCAAAACGGGTAATTAGCAAAAATATGTAAAGTTCATATTTTTACGCATCTTGATATCGATTGCTTAATGTGAATGTACTAAAAAATCGATTCTACACCTTTACTTCAGATTGTGAAATTGCTCCAAACACACTGTCGTTATGGCCATACGACAACTCTATGACAGCTCCAATAACATCACAACGGGTAATTAGCATAAATATGTAAAGTTCATATTTTTACGCAACTTGATATCGATTGCTTAATGTGTGTGTACCAAAAATCAATTTTACATCTTAATTTAAGATTGTAAAATTGTTCTAAATACACTGTCGCTATTGCTATAGGACAACTCTATGACAACTCCAATAACATCAAAACGGCTAATTAACAGAAATATGTAAAGTTCATATTTTACGCAACTTGATATCGATTGCTTAATGTGTATGTATCAAAAAATCGATTCTACACCTTAACTTAAGATTGTGAAATTGCTCCAAAGACACTGTCGTTATGGCTATACGACAACTCTATGAAAGCTCCAATAACATCAAAACGGCTAAATAGCATAAATATGTAAAGTTCATATTTTTACGCAAAGTGATATCGATTGCATAATGTGTATGTACCAAAATATCAATTCTACACCTTTATCTAAGATTGCAAAATTGTTCCAAATACCTTGTCGCTATGGCTATAGGACAGCTCTATGAAAGCTCCAATAACACCAAACCGCTAGTTAGCATAAATATGTAAAGTTCATATTCTTACGCAACTTGATATCGATTGCTTAGTGTGTATGTATTAAAAAATCGATTCTACACCGTATCTTAAGATTGTGAAATTGCTCCAAAGGCACTGTCGTTACGGCTATACGACAACTCTCTGACAACTCCAATAACATCAAAACGGCAAATTTGCATAAATATGTAAAGTTCATATTTTTACGCATCTTGATATCGATTGCACAATATGTATGTACCAAAAAATCAATTTTACATCTTAATTTAAGATTGTAAAATTGTTCCAAATACACTGTCGCTATTGCTATGGGACAACTCTATGACAACTCCAATAACATCAAAACGGCTAGTTAGCATAAATATGTAAAGTTCATATTTTTACGCAACTTGATATCGATTGCTTAGTGTGTATGTATCAAAAAATCGATTCTACACCTTAACTTAAGATTTTGAAATTGCTTCAAAGACACTGTCATTATGGCTATACGACAGCTCTATGAAAGCACCAATAACATCAAAACGGCTAAATAGCATAAATATGTAAAGTTCATATTTTTACGCAACCTGATATCGACTGCATAATGTGTATGTACCAAAAAATCAATTCTACGCCTTAATTTCGGATTGTTAAATTGTTCCAAATACGCTGTCGCTATTGCTATAGGACAACTCTATGACAACTCCAATAACATCAAAACGGCTAGTTAGCATAAATCTGTTCATATTTTTATGCAACTTGATAACGATTGCTTAATGTGTATGTATCAAAAAATCGAATCTACACCGTATCTTAAGATTGTGAAATTGTTTCAAATATACTGTCATTATGGCTATACGACAACTCTATGACAACTCCAATAACATCAAAACGGCTAATTAGCAGAAATATGTAAAGTTCATATTTTTACGCATCTTGATATCGATTGCTTAATGTGTATGTACTAAAAAATCGATTCTACACCTAAACTTAAGATTGTGAAATTGCTCCAAAGACACTGTCGTTATGGCTATACGACAACTCTATGACAACTCCAATAACATCAAAACGGCCAATTTGCATAAATATGTAAAGTTCATTTTTTACGCTACCTGATATCTTTGCATATTGTGTATGTACCAAAAAATCAATTCTACACCTTAATCTAAGATTGCAAAATTGTTCCAAATACATTGTCGCTATGGCTATAGGACAACTCTATGACAACTCCAATAACATCAAAACGGCTAGTTAGCATAAATATGTAAAGTTCATATTCTTACGCAACTTGATATCGATTGCTTAGCGTGTATGTATTAAAAAATCGGTTTTACACCTTAATATAAGATTTTGAAATTGCTCCAAATACATTGTCGTTATGGCTATACGACAACCCTATGAAAGCTCCAATAACATCAAAACGGCTAAATAGCATAAATGTGTAAAGTTCATATTTTTATGCAACTTGATAACGATTGCTTAATGTGTATGTATCAAAAAATCGATTCTACACCGTATCTTATGATTGTGAAATTGCTCAAAAGGCACTGTTGTTATGGCTATACGACAACTCTATGACAACTCCCATAACTTCAAAACGGCTAATTAGCATAAATATGTAAAGTTCATATTTTTACGCAACCTGATATCGATTGCATAAGGTGTATGTACAAAAAAATCGATTCTACACCTTAATTTAGGATTGTTAAAATGTTCCAAATACACTGTCGCTATTGCTATAGGACAACTCTATGACAACTCCAATAACATCAAATCGGGTAATTAGCAAAAATATGTAAAGTTCATATTTTTACGCAACTTGGTATCGATTGCTTAATGTGTATGTACTAAAAAATCGGTTCTACACCTTAATATAAGATTGTGAAATTGATTCAAATACACTGTAGCTATGGCTATACGACAACTCTATGACAACTCCAATAACATCAAAACGGTTAGTTAGCATAAATATGTAAAGTTCATATTTTTACGCAACTTGATATCGATTGCTTAATGCGTATGTATCAAAAATTCGATTCTACACCTTAATATAAGCTTGTGAAGTTGTTCCATATACACTGTCGCTATTGCTATAGGACAACTCTATGACAACTCCAATAACATAAAACGGCTAAATAGCATAAATATGTAAGGTTCATATTTCTACGCAACTTGATAACGATTGCTTAATGTGTATTTATCAAAAAATCGATTCTACACCTTAATATAAGATTGTGAAATTGCTCCAAATACACTGTCGCTATGGCTATACGACAACTCTATGACAACTCCAATAACAGCAAAACGGCGAGTTAGCATAAATATGTAAAGTTCATATTTTTACGGTACCTGATATCGATTGCATATTGCGTATGTATCAAAAATCGATTCTACACCTTAATTTAGGACTGTTAAATTGTTCCAAATACATTGTCGCTATTGCTATAGGACAACTCTATGACAACTCCAATAACATCAAAACGGCTAGTTAGCATAAATATGTAAAGTTCATATTCTTACGCAACTTGATATCGCTTGCTTAGTGTGTATGTATTAAAAAATCTGTTCTACACCTTAATATGAGATTTTGAAATTGCTCCAAAGACACTGTCGTTATGGCTATACGACAACTCTATGAAAGCTCCAATAACATCAAAATGGCTAAATGGCATAAATATGTAAAGTTCATATTTTTACGCAACCTGATATCGACTGCATAATCTGTATGTACCAAAAAATCAATACTATACCTTAATTTCGGATTATTAAATTGTTCCAAGTTCACTGTCGCTATTGCTATAGGACAGCTCTAAGACAACTCCAATAACATCAAAACGGCTAGTTAGCATAAATGTGAAAAGTTCATATTTTTATGCAACTTGATTACGATTGCTTAGTGTGTATGTATCAAAAAATCGATTCTACACCGTATCTTAAGATTGTGAAATTGTTTCAAATATACTGTCATTATGGCTATACGACAACTCTATGACAACTCCAATAACATCAAAATGGCTAATTAGCATAAATATGTAAAGTTCATATTTTTACGCAACCTGATATCGATTGCATAATGTGTATGTACTAAAAAATTAATTCTACGCCTTAATTTAGGATTGTTAAATTGTCCCAAATACACTGTCGCTATTGCTATAGGAGAACTCTATGACAACTCCAATAACATCAACACGGGTAATTAGCAAAAATATGTAATGTTCATATTTTTACGCTACCTGATATCGATTGTATGTTGTGTATGTACCAAAAAATCAATTCTACACCTTAGTTTAGGATTGTTAAATTGCTCCAAATATATTGTCGTTATGGCTATACGACAACTCTATGACAACTCCAATAACATCAAAACGGCTAGTTAGCATAAATATGTAAAGTTCATGTTTTTACGCAACCTGATATCAATTGCATAATGTGTATGTACCAAAAAATCAATTCTACATCTTAATTTAGGAATGTCAAATTGCTCCAAATACCTTGTCGCTATTGCTATAGGACAACTCTATGACAACTCCAATAACATCAAAACGGGTATTAGCAAAAATATGTAAAGTTCATATTTTTACGCATCTTGATATCGATTGCTTAATGTGTATGTACTAAAAAATTGATTCTACACCTTAATATAAGATTATGAATATGTTCTAAATACATTGTCGTTATGGCTATACGACAACCCTATGAAAGCTCCAATAACATCAAAACGGCTAAATAGCATAAATGTGTAAAGTTCATATTTTTATGCAACTTGATAACGATTGCTTAATGTGTATGTATCAAAAAATCGATTCTACACCGTATCTTAAGATTGTGAAATTGTTTCAAATTTACTGTCATTATGGCTATACGACAACTCTATGAAAGCTCCAATAACATCAAAACGGCTTAATAGCATAAATATGTAAAGTTCATATTTTTACGCAACCTGATATGTATTGCATAATGTGTATGTACCAAAAAATCAATTCTACGCCTTAATTTAGGATTGTTAAATTGTCCCAAATACACTGTCGCTATTGCTATAGGACAACTCAATGACAACTCCAATAGCATCAAAACGTCTAGTTAGCATAAATATGTAAAGTTCATATTTTTACGCAACTTGATACTGATTGCTTAATGTGTATGTATCAAAAAATCGATTCTACACCTTAATATAAGATTGTGAAATTGATCCAAATACACTGTCGCTATGGCTATACGACAACTCTATGACAACTCCAATAACATCAAAACGGCTAATTAACAGAAATATGTGAAGTTCATATTTCTACGCAACTTGGTATCGATTGCTTAATGTGTATGTACTAAAAAATCGGCTCTACACCTTAATATAAGATTGTAAAATTGATCCAAATACACTGTAGCTATGGCTATAGGACAACTCTATGACAACTCCATTAACATCAAAACGGCTAATTAACAGAAATATGTGAAGTTCTAATTTTTACGCATCTTGACATCGATTGCTTAATGTGTATGTACTAAAAAATCGATTCTACACCTTAATATAAGATTATGA
>NW_024395566.1:0-7839 GCF_016617805.1 Bactrocera tryoni | reverse complement strand
CATCTTGATATCGATTGCTTAATGTGTATGTACTAAAAAATCGGTTCTACACTTTAATATAAGATTGTGAAATTGCTCCAAATACACTGTCGCTATGGCTATACGACAGCTTTATCACAACTAAAATAACATAAAAACGGCTAGTTAGCATAAATATGTAAAGTTCATATTTTTACGCAACTTGATATCGATTGCTTAATGTGTACATATGTACCAAAAAATCAATTCTACATCTTAATTCAGGATTGTTAAATTGTTCCATATACACTGTCGCTATTGCTGTAGGACAACTCTATGAAAGCTCCAATAACATAAAAACGGCGAGTTAGCATAAATATGTAAAGTTCATATTTTTACGCAACTTGATATCGATTGCTTAATGTGTATGTATCCAAAAATCGATTCTACACCTTAATATAAGATTGTGAAATTGCTCCAAAGACACTGTCGTTATGGCTATACGACAACTCTATGACAACTCCAATAACATCAAAACGGCTAGCTAGCATAAATATGTAAAGTTCATATTTTTACGCAACTTGATATCGATTGCTTAATGTGTATGTACTAAAAAATCGGTTCTACTCCTTAATACAAAATTGTGAAATTGATCCAAATACACTGTAGCTATGGCTATACGACAACTCTATGACAACTCCAATAACATCAAAACGGCTAATTAACAGAAATATGTATAGTTCATATTTTTACGCATCTTGATATCGATTGCTTAATGTGTATGTACAAAAAAATCGGTTCTACACTTTAATATAAGAATGTGAAATTGCTCCAAATACACTGTCGTTATGGCTATGCGACAACTCTATGAAAGCTCCAATAACATCAAAACGGCTAGTTAGCATAAATATGTAAAGTTCATATTTTTACGCAACTAGATATCGATTCCTTAATGTGCATGTACCAAAAAATCAATTCTACACCTTAATCTAAGATTGCACAATTGTTCCAAATACATTATCGCTATGGCTATAGGACAACTCTATGACAACTGCAATAACATCAAAACGGCTAGTTAGCATAAATATGTAAAGTTCATATTTTTACGTATCTTGATATCGATTGCATAATATGTATGTACCAAAAAATCAATTTTACATCTTAATTTAAGATTGTAAAATTGTTCCAAAAACACTGTCGCTATTGCTATAGAACAACTCTATGACAACTCCAATAACACCAAAACGGCTAGTTAGCATAAATATGTAAAGTTCATATTTTTACGCATCTTGATATCGATTGCTTAATGTGTATGTACTAAAAAATCGATTCTACACCTTAATAAAAGATTATGAAATTGCTCCAAATACACTGTCGCTATGGCTATACGACAGCTCTATCACAACTAAAATAACATAAAAACGTCTAGTTAGCATAAATATGTAAAGTTCATATTTTTACGCAACTTGATATCGATTGCTTAATGTGTATGTACTAAAAAATCGGTTCTACTCCTTAATACAAAATTGTGAAATTGATCCAAATACACTGTAGCTATGGCTATACGACAACTCTATGACAACTCCAATAACATCAAAACGGCTAGTTAGCATAAATATGTAAAGTTCATATTTTTACCCAACTTGATATCGATTACTTATTGTGTATGTACTAAAAATCGGTTCTACACCTTAATATGAGATTGTGAAATTGCTCCAGATACACTGTCGTTATGGCTTTACGACAACTCTATGAAAGCTCCAATAACATCAAAACGGCTAGTTAGCATAAATATGTAAAGTTCATATTTTTACGCAACTAGATATCGATTCCTTAATGTGCATGTACCAAAAAATCAATTCTACACCTTAATCTAAGATTGCACAATTGTTCCAAATACATTATCGCTATGGCTATAGGACAACTCTATGACAACTGCAATAACATCAAAACGGCTAGTTAGCATAAATATGTAAAGTTCATATTTTTACGCAACTTGATATCGATTGCTTAATGTGTACATATGTACCAAAAAATTGATTCTACACCTTAATATAAGATTGTGAAATTGATCCAAATACACTGTCGCTATGACTATACGACAACTCCTTGACAACTCCAATAACATCAAAACGGCTAATTAAGAAAAATATGTAAAGTTCATATTTTTACGCATCTTGATATCGATTGCTTAATGTGTATGTACTAAAAAATCGATTCTACACCTTAATAAAAGATTATGAAATTGCTCCAAATACACTGTCGCTATGGCTATACGACAGCTCTATCACAACTAAAATAACATAAAAACGGCTAGTTAGCATAAATATGTAAAGTTCATATTTTTACGCAACTTGATATCGATTGCTTAATGTGTATGTACCAAAAAATCAATTCTACACCTTAATATAAGGTTGCGAAATTGCTCCAAATACACTGTCGTTATGGCTGTACGACAACTCTATGACAACTCCAATAACATCAAAACGGCTAATTAACAGAAATATGTATAGTTCATATTTTTACGCATCTTGATATCGATTGCTTAATGTGTATGTACTAAAAAATCGGTTCTACACTTTAATATAAGATTGTGAAATTGCTCCAAATACACTGTCGTTATGGCTATGCGACAACTCTATGAAAGCTCCAATAACATCAAAACGGCTAGTTAGCATAAATATGTAAAGTTCATATTTTTACGCAACTAGATATCGATTCCTTAATGTGCATGTATCAAAACATCGATTCTACACCTTAATTTAAGATTGTTAAATTGTTCCAAATACACTGTCGCTATTGCTATAAGACAACTCTATGACAACTCCAATAACATCAAAACGGCTAATTAACAAAAATATGTAAAGTTCATATTTTTACGCATCTTGATATCGATTGCTTAATGTGTATGTACTAAAAAATCGGTTCTACACTTTAATATAAGATTGTGAAATTGCTCCAAATACACTGTCGCTATGGCTATACGACAACTCTATGAAAGCTCCAATAACATAAAAACGGCTAGTTAGCATATATATGTAAAGTTCATATTTTTACGCAACTTGATATCGATTGCTTAATGTGTACGTTATTAAAAAGCGGTTCTACACTTCAATATAAGATTGAGAAATTGATCCAAATACACTGTAGCTTTGGCTGTACGACAACTCTATGACAACTCCAATAACATCAAAACGGCTAATTAACAGAAATATGTAAAGTTCATATTTTTACGCATCTTGATATCGATTGCTTAATGCGTATGTACTAAAAAATCGATTCTACACCTTAATATAAGATTATGTATTTACTTCAAATACACTGTCGCTATGGCTATACGACAACTCTGTGACAACTCCAATAACATCAAAACGGCTAGTTAGCATAAATATGTAAAGTTCATATTTTTACGCAACTTGATATCGATTGCTTAATGTGTACATATGTACCAAAAAATTGATTCTACACCTTAATATAAGATTGTGAAATTGATCCAAATACACTGTCGCTATGACTATACGACAACTCCTTGACAACTCCAATAACATCAAAACGGCTAATTAACAAAAATATGTAAAGTTCATATTTTTACGCATCTTGATATCGATTGCTTAATGTGTATGTACTAAAAAATCGATTCTACACCTTAATAAAAGATTATGAAATTGCTCCAAATACACTGTCGCTATGGCTATACGACAGCTCTATCACAACTAAAATAACATAAAAACGGCTAGTTAGCATAAATATGTAAAGTTCATATTTTTACGCAACTTGATATCGATTGCTTAATGTGTATGTACTAAAAAATCGGTTCTACTCCTTAATACAAAATTGTGAAATTGATCCAAATACACTGTAGCTATGGCTATACGACAACTCTATGACAACTCCAATAACATCAAAACGGCTAATTAACAGAAATATGTAAAGTTCATATTTTTACGCATCTTGATATCGATTGCTTAATGTGTATGTATGTACTAAAAAATCAGTTCTACACCTTAATTTAAGTTTGTTAAATTGTTCCAAATACATTGTCGCTATTGCTATAGGACAACTCTATGAAAGCTCCAATAACATCAAAACGGCTAATTAACAGAAATATGTAAAGTTCATATTTTTAAGCATCTTGATATCGATTGCATAATATGTATGTACCAAAAAATCAATTTTACGCCTTAATTTAAGATTGCAAAGTTGTTCCAAATACATTATCGCTATTGCTATAGAACAACTCTATGAAAGCTCCAAAAACTTCAAAACGGCTAATTAACAGAAATATGTAAAGTTCATATTTTTACGCATCTTGATATCGATTGCTTAATGTGTATGTATCAAAAAATCGATACTACCCCTTGATATAAGATTGTGAAATTGCTCCAAATACACTGTCGCTATGACTATACGACAACTCTATGACAACTCCAATAACATCAAAACGGAGAGTTAGCATAAATGTGCAAAGTTCATATTTTTACGCAACTTGATATCGATTGCTTAATGTGTATGTATCAAAAATTCGATTCTACACCTTAATATAAGATTGTGAAATTGCTCCAAATGCACTGTCGCTATGGCTATACGACAACTCTTTGACAACTCCAATAACATCAAAACGTCTAATTAACAGAAATATGTAAAGCTCATATTTTTACGCAATTTGATATCGATTGCTTAATGTTTATATACTAAAAAATCGGTTCTACACCTTAATTTAAGATTGCGAAATTGCTCCAAATACATTATCGCTATGGCTATACGACAACTCTATGACAACTCCAATAACATCAAAACGGCGAGTTAGCATAAATATGTAAAGTTCATATTTTTACGCAACTTGATATCGATTGCTTAATGTGTATGTATCAAAAAATCGATTCTACACCTCAATTTAAGATTGTGAAATTTCTCCAAATACACTGTCGCTATGGCTATACGACAACTCTATGACAACTGCAATAACATCAAAACGGCTAGTTAGCATAGATATGTAAAGTTCATATTTTTACGCATCTCGATATCGATTGCTTAATGTGTATGTATCAAAAAATCGATTCTACACCTTAATATAAGATTGTGAAGTTGCTCCAAATACACTGTCGTTATGGCTATACGACAACTCTATGACAATCCAATAACATCAAAACGGCTAGTTAGCACAAATATGTAAAGCTCATATTTTTACGCAACTTGATATCGATTGCTTAATGTGTATGTACTAAAAAATCGATTCTACACCTTAATTTAAGATTGCGAAATTTCTCCAAATACACTGTCGTTATGGCTATACGACAACTCTATGACAACTCCAATAACATCAAAACGGCGAGTTAGCATAAATATGTAAAGTTAATATTTTCACGCAACTTGGTATCGATTGCTTAATGTGTATGTACTAAAAAATCGATTCTACACCTTAATATAATATTGTGAAATTGCTCCAAATACACGGTCGTTATGGCTATACGACAACTCTATGACAACTCCAATAACATCAAAACGGCTAGTTAGCACAAATATGTAAAGTTCATATTTTTACGCAACTGGATATCGATTGCATAATGTGTATGTACTAAAAAATCGATTGTACACTTTAATATAAGAATGTGAAATTGCTCCAAATACACTGTCGTTATGGCTATACAACAACTCTATGGCAACTCCAATAGCATCAAAAGGGCTAGCTAGCATAAATATGTAAAGTTCATATTTTTACGCAACTTGGTATCGACTGC
This sequence comes from Bactrocera tryoni, assembly GCF_016617805.1. Classification (NCBI taxonomy): domain Eukaryota; kingdom Metazoa; phylum Arthropoda; class Insecta; order Diptera; family Tephritidae; genus Bactrocera; species Bactrocera tryoni. Next base: position 2,143 of record NW_024395566.1, on the reverse strand, counting down.
TTAAAGCGCATGTATCAAAAAATCGGTTCTACACCTTAATTTAGGATTGTTAAATTGATCCAAATACACTGTTGTTATGGCTATACGACAACTCTATGACAACTCCAATAACATCAAAACGGCTAGTTAGCATAAATATGTAAAGTTCATATTTTTACGCAACTTGATATCGATTGCTTAATGTGTATGTATCAAAAAACCGATTCTACACCTTAATATAAGATTGTTAAATTGCTCCAAATACACTGTCGCTATGGCTATACGGCAACTCTATGACAACTCCAATAACATCAAAACGGCAAGTTAGCATAAATATGTAAAGTTCATATTTTTACGCAACTTGATATCGATTGCTTAGTGTGTATGTATCAAAAATCGATTCTACACATTAATATAAGCTTGTGAAGTTGTTCCATTTACACTGTCGCTATTGCTATGGGACAACTCTATGACAACTCCAATAACATCAAAACGGCTAGTTAGCATAAATATGTAAAGTTCATATTTTTACGCAACTTGATATCGATTGCTTAATGTGTATGTTTCGAAAAATCGATTCTACACCTTAACTTAAGATTGTGAAATTACTCCAAAGACAATGTCGTTATGGCTATACGACAACTCTATGAAAGCTCCAATAACATCAAAACGGCGAGTTAGCATAAATATGTAAAGTTTATATTTTTACGCAACTTGAAATCGATTGCTTTATGCGCATGTATCAAAAAATCGATTCTACACCTTAATATAAGATTGTGAAATTGCTCCAAATACACATTCGTTATGGCTATACGACAACTCTATGACAACTCCAATAACCTCAAAACCGCTAGTTAGAACAAATATGTAAATCTCATATATTTACGCAACTTGATATCGATTGCTTAATGTCTATGTACCAAAAAATCGACTCTACAGCTTTATATAAGATTGTGAAATTGCTCCAAAGACACTGTCCTTATGGCTATACGACAACTCTATGAAAGCTCCAATAACATCAAAACGGCTAATTAACAGAAATATGTAAAGTTTATATTTTTACTCATCTTGATATCGTTTGCTAAATGTATATGTACAAAAAAATCGATTCAACACCTTAATATTAGATTATGAAATTGCTCCAAATACACTGTCGCTATGGCTATACGACAACTCTATGAAAGCTCCAATAACATCAAAACGGCGAGTTAGAATAAATATATAAAGTTCATATTTTTACGCAACTTGGTATCGATTGCTTAATGTGTATGTACTAAAAAATCAATTCTACACCTTAATATAAGAGTGCGAAATTGCTCCAAATACATTGTCGTTATGGCTATACGACAACTCTATGAAAGCTCCAATAACATCAAAACGGCGAGTTAGCATAAATATATAAAGTTCATATTTTTACGCAACTTGATATCGATTGCTTAATGCGCATGTATCAAAAAATCGATTCTACACCTTAATATAAGATTGTAAAATTGCTCCAAATACACTGTCGTTATGGCTATACGACAACTCTATGACAATCCAATAACATCAAAACGGCTAGTTAGCATAAATATGTAAAGTTCAAATTTTTACGAAACTTGGTATCGACTGCTTAAAGCACATGTATCAAAAAATCGGTTCTACACTTTAACATAAGCTTGTGAAGTTGTTCCATTTACACTGTCGCTATTGCTGTAGGACAACTCTATGACAACTCCAATAGCATCAAAAGGGCTAGCTAGCATAAATATGTAAAGTTCATATTTTTACGCAACTTGGTATCGACTACTTAAAGCGCATGTATCAAAAAATCAGTTCTACACCTTAATATAAGATTGTTTAATTGCTCCAAAGACAATGTCGTTATGGCTATACGACAACTCTATGAAAGCTCCAATAACATCAAAACGGCGAGTTAGCATAAATATGTAAAGTTTATATTTTTACGCAACTTGAAATCGATTGCTTTATGCGCATGTATCAAAAAATCGATTCTACACCTTAATATAAGATTGTGAAATTGCTCCAAATTCACTGTCGTTATGACTCTACGACAACTCATTGACAACTTCAATAACATCAAAACGGCTAATTAGCATAAATATGTAAAGGTCATACTTTTGCGCAACTTGATAGTGATTGCTTAATGTGCATGTACCAAAAA
>NW_024395565.1:0-28436 GCF_016617805.1 Bactrocera tryoni | reverse complement strand
AATGTGTATATACAAGAAAATGGACTTTATACCTGAATATAAGATTGTCGAATTCTTCCAAATGCACTGCCGTTATGGCTTTATGTCAACTTGAGTAAAAGGGTGAGGGTTAATTAACTTTAATATGTAAAGCTAATGATTTAAAGCAACTTGATATGGATTTCTTAATGTGTACAAGCAAGAAAGTTGGTTTTATAACTAAATGTAAATTTGTGGAATTTTTCCAAATGCACTGCCGTTTTGGCTTTATGCCAACTTCCGTAAGATGAAGAAATTAGTTATCTTTAATATGTGAGTTTAATAATTTGAAACAACTTGATATGGATTTCTAAATGTGTACATGCCATAAAATCGGTTTTATACATAAATGTAAAATTATGGAATTTTTTCCAAATGCACTGCCGTTTTGGCTTTATACCAACTTCTGTAAGATGGAGAAAGTCAATTAATTTTAATATGTGAATTTAAAAATTTGAAACAATTTGATGTGGATTTCTAAAAGTGTACATGCCAGAATATCGGTTTTATACCTAAATATAAAATTGTGGAATTTTTCCAAATGCACTGCCGTTATGGCTTTATGCCAACTTCAGTAAGATGGAGAAGATTAATTAACTTTAACATGTGAATTTAATATTTTGAAGCAACTTGATATAGATTTCTAAATGTGTACATACTAGAAAGTTGGTTTTATACCGAAATGAAAAATTATGGAATTTTTCTAAATGCTCTGTCGTTTTGGCCTTATGCCAACTTCAGTAAAATGAAAAAGATTAATTAACTTTAATATGTGAATTTATTAATTTGAAGCAACTTGATATGGATTTCTAAATGAGTACTTGCAAGAAAGTTGGTTTTATTCCTCAATGAAAAATTATGGAATTTTTTCCAAATGCACTGCCGTTATGGTCTTATGTCAACTTGAGTAAGATGGTGAGGGTTAATTAACTTTAATATGTGAAGCTAATTATTTGAAGCAACTAGATATGGATTTCTAAATGTGTACATGCCAGAATATCGGTTTTATACCTAATTGCAAAATTGTGGAATTTTTTCAAAAGCACTACCGTTATGGCTTTATTCCAAATTTAGTAAGATGAAGAAAATTTATTAGCTTTAATATGTGGGGCTAATGATTTGAGGCAATTTGATATGGATTTCTAAATGTGTACATGCAAGAAAGTTGGTTTTATACCTAAATGAAAAATTATGAAATTTTTTCAAAATGCTCTGCCGTTATGGTCATATGTCAACTTGAGTAATATGGTGAGGGTTATTTAACTTTATTATGTTAAGCTAATGATATGAGGCAACTTGATATGGATTTCTAAATGTATACATGCAAGAAAGTCGGTTTTATACCTTAATGTAGAATTCTGGAATTTTCCAAATGCTCTGCCATTTTGGCTTTATGCCAACTTTAGTAAGATGAAGAAGGTTAATTAACTTTAATGTGTGAAGCTAATGATTTGAAGCAACTAGACATGGATTTCTTAATGTGTACATGCAAGAAAGTCGGTTTTATAACTAAATGTAAAATTGTGGAATTTTTCCAAATGCACTGCTTTTTTGGCTTTATGCCAACTTCTGTAAGATGAAGAAAGTTATATTATTTTAAATATGTGAAGCTAATGATTTGAGGCAACTGGGTATGGATTTCTAAATGTGTATATGCAAGAAAGTCGTTTTTATACCTAAATGTAAAATTGCGGAATGTTTCCAAATGCACTGTCGTTTTTACTTTATGCGAACTTGAGTTAGATGAAGAAAGTTAATAAACTTTAACATGTTAAGGTAATGATTAGAAGCAACTTGATATGGATCTCTAAATGAGCACTTGCGAGAAAGTCGGTTTTATACCTAAGTGTAAAATTGTGGAATTTTTTAAGATTAATTAACTTTAATATGTGAATTTATTAATTTGAAGCAACTTGATATGGATTTCTAAAAGTGTACATGCCAGAATATCGGTTTTATACCTAAATGTAAAATTGTGGAATTTTTCCAAAATGCACTGCCGTTATGGCTTTATGCTAACTTTCGTAAGGTGAAGAAATTAGTTATCTTTAATATGTGAATTTAATAATTTGAAAAAACTTGATATGGATTTCTTAATGTGTACATGCAAGACAGTCGGTTTTATAACTAAATGTAAAATTGTGGAATTTTTCCAAATGCACTGCCGTTTTGGCTTTATGCCAACTTCCGTAAGATAAAGAAACTAGTTATCTATAATATGTGAATTTAATAATTTGAAAAAACTTGATATGGATTTCTTAATGTGTACATGCCATAAAATCGGTTTTATACCTAAATGTAAAATTATGGAATTTTTTCCAAATGCACTGCCGTTTTGGCTTTATACCAACTTCTGTAAGACGAAGAAAGTCAATTAACTTTTATATGTGAATTTAATAATTTGAAACAACTTGATATGGATTTCTTAAAGTGTACATGCAAGAAAGTTGGTTTTATACCTAAATGAAAAATTATAGAATTTTTTCCAAATGCCCTGCCTTTATGTTCTTATGTCAACTTGAGTAAGATGGTGAGGGTTAATTAACTTTAATATGTGAAGCTATTTATTTGAAGCAACTAGATATGGATTTCTAAATGTGTACATGCAAGAAAGTCGGTTTTATAACTAAATGTAAAATTGTGGAATTTTTCCAAATGCAATACCGTTATGGCTTTATGCCTTAAGATGAAGAAAGTTAATTAACTTTAATATGTGAAGCTAATGATTTAAAGCAATTTGATATGGATTTCTAAATGTGTACATGCAAGAAAGTTTTATACCTAAATGTAAAATTATGGAATTTTTTCCAAATGCTCTGACGTTATGGTCTTATGTCAACTTGAGTAAAAGGGTGAGGGTTAATTAACTTTAATATGTAAAGCTAATGATTTAAAGCAACTTGATATGGATTTCTTAATGTGTACAAGCAAGAAAGTTGGTTTTATAACTAAATGTAAATTTGTGGAATTTTTCCAAATGCACTGCCGTTTTGGCTTTATGCCAACTTCCGTAAGATGAAGAAATTAGTTATCTTTAATATGTGAGTTTAATAATTTGAAACAACTTGATATGGATTTCTAAATGTGTACATGCCATAAAATCGGTTTTATACATAAATGTATAATTATGGAATTTTTTCCAAATGCACTGCCGTTTTGGCTTTATACCAACTTTTGTAAGATGGAGAAAGTCAATTAATTTTAATATGTGAATTTAAAAATTTGAAACAATTTGATGTGGATTTCTAAAAGTGTACATGCCAGAATATCGGTTTTATACCTAAATATAAAATTGTGGAATTTTTCCAAATGCACTGCCGTTATGGCTTTATGCCAACTTCAGTAAGATGGAGAAGATTAATTAACTTTAACATGTGAATTTAATATTTTGAAGCAACTTGATATAGATTTCTAAATGTGTACATACTAGAAAGTTGGTTTTATACCGAAATGAAAAATTATGGAATTTTTCTAAATGCTCTGTCGTTTTGGCCTTATGCCAACTTCAGTAAGATGAAAAAGATTAATTAACTTTAATATGTGAATTTATTAATTTGAAGCAACTTGATATGGATTTCTAAATGAGTACTTGCAAGAAAGTTGGTTTTATTCCTCAATGAAAAATTATGGAATTTTTTCCAAATGCACTGCCGTTATGGTCTTATGTCAACTTGAGTAAGATGGTGAGGGTTAATTAACTTTAATATGTGAAGCTAATTATTTGAAGCAACTAGATATGGATTTCTAATTGTGTACATGCCAGAATATCGGTTTTATACCTAATTGCAAAATTGTGGAATTTTTCCAAATGCACTACCGTTATGGCTTTATTCCAAATTTAGTAAGATGAAGAAAATTAATTAGCTTTAATATGTGGGGCTAATGATTTGAGGCAATTTGATATGGATTTCTAAATGTGTACATGCAAGAAAGTTGGTTTTATACCTAAATGAAAAATTATGAAATTTTTTCAAAATGCTCTGCCGTTATGGTCATATGTCAACTTGAGTAATATGGTGAGGGTTATTTAACTTTATTATGTTAAGCTAATGATATGAGGCAACTTGATATGGATTTCTAAATGTATACATGCAAGAAAGTCAGTTTTATACCTTAATGTAGAATTCTGGAATTTTCCAAATGCTCTGCCGTTTTGGCTTTATGCCAACTTTAGTAAGATGAAGAAGGTTAATTAACTTTAATGTGTGAAGCTAATGATTTGAAGCAACTAGACATGGATTTCTTAATGTGTACATGCAAGAAAGTCGGTTTTATAACTAAATGTAAAATTGTGGAATTTTTCCAAATGCACTGCTTTTTTGGCTTTATGCCAAATTCTGTAAGATGAAGAAAGTTATATTATTTTAAATATGTGAAGCTAATGATTTGAAGCAACTGGGTATGGATTTCTAAATGTGTATATGCAAGAAAGTCGTTTTTATACCTAAATGTAAAATTGCGGAATGTTTCCAAATGCACTGTCGTTTTTACTTTATGCGAACTTGAGTAAGATGAAGAAAGTTAATAAACTTTAACATGTTAAGGTAATGATTAGAAGCAACTTGATATGGATCTCTAAATGAGCACTTGCGAGAAAGTCGGTTTTATACCTAAATGTAAAATTGTGGAATTTTTTAAGATTAATTAACTTTAATATGTGAATTTATTAATTTGAAGCAACTTGATATGGATTTCTAAAAGTGTACATGCCAGAATATCGGTTTTATACCTAAATGTAAAATTGTGGAATTTTTCCAAAATGCACTGCCGTTATGGCTTTATGCTAACTTTCGTAAGGTGAAGAAATTAGTTATCTTTAATATGTGAATTTAATAATTTGAAAAAACTTGATATGGATTTCTTAATGTGTACATGCAAGACAGTCGGTTTTATAACTAAATGTAAAATTGTGGAATTTTTCCAAATGCACTGCCGTTTTGGCTTTATGCCAACTTCCGTAAGATAAAGAAACTAGTTATCTATAATATGTGAATTTAATAATTTGAAACAACTTGATATGGATTTCTTAATGTGTACATGCCATAAAATCGGTTTAATACCTAAATGTAAAATTATGGAATTTTTTCCAAATGCACTGCCGTTTTGGCTTTATACCAACTTCTGTAAGACAAAGAAAGTCAATTAACTTTTATATGTGAATTTAATAATTTGAAACAACTTGATATGGATTTTTTAAAGTGTACATGCAAGAAAGTTGGTTTTATACCTAAATGAAAAATTATAGAATTTTTTCCAAATGCCCTGCCGTTATGGTCTTATGCCAACTTGAGTAGGATGGTGAGGGTTAATTAACTTTAACATGTGAAGCTATTTATTTGAAGCAACTAGATATGGATTTCTAAATGTGTACATGCAAGAAAGTCGGTCTTGTAACTAAATGTAAAATTGTGGAATTTTTCCAAATGCAATACCGTTATGGCTTTATGCCAACTTTAGTAAAACGAAGAATGTTAGTTAACTTTAATATGTGAATTTAATAATTTAAAGCAACTTGATATGGATTTCTTAATGTGTACAAGCAAGAAAGTCGGTTTTATAACTAAATGTAAAATTGTGGAATTTTTCCAAATGCATTCGGGGTTTTGGCTTTATGCCAACTTTTGTAAGATGAAGAAATTAGTTATCTTTAATATGTGAATTTAATAATTTGAAACAACTTGATATGGATTTCTAAATGTGTACATGCCATAAAATCGGTTTTATACCAAAATGCAAAATTGTGGAATTTTTCCAAATGCACTGCCGTTTTGGCTTTTTGACAACTTCCGTAAGGTGAAGAAATTAGTTATCTTTAAAATGTGAATTTAATAATTTGAGACAACTTGATATGGATTTTTAATTGCGTACATGCAAGAAAATCGGTTTTATACCGAAATGTAAAATTGTGGAATTTTTCCAAATGCACTGCCGTTATGGTTTTATGCCAACTTGAGTAGGATGGTGAGGGTTAATTAACTTAAATATGTGAAGCTAATGATTTGAAGCATCTAGATATAGATTTCTAAATGTGTACTTGCCATAAAATCGGTTTTATATCTAAATGTAAAATTGTGGAATTTTTCCAAATGCACTGCCGTTTTGGCTTTATGCCAACTTCAGTAAAATGGAGAAGGTTAATTTACTTTAGTATGTGACGTTAATGACTTGAATCAACTCGATATGGATTGCTAAATGTTTAAATGCAGGAAAATCGGTTTTATACCTAAATATAAAATTGCGGAATTTTTCCAAATGCACTGCCGTTTTGGCTTTATGCCAACTTCAGTAGGATGAAGAAGATTAATTAACTTTAATATAAGAATTTAATAATTTGAAAAAAACTTCATATGGATTTCTGAAAGTGTACAAGCAAGAAAATCGATTTTATACCGAAATGTAAAATTATGGAATTTTTCTAAATGCTCTGTCGTTTTGGCCTTATGCCAACTTCAGTAAGATGAAAAAGATTAATTAACCTTAATATGTGAATTTATTAATTTGAAGCAACTTGATATGGATTTCTAAATGAGTACATGCAAGAAAGTTGGTTTTATTCCTCAATGAAAAATTATGGAATTTTTTCCAAATGCACTGCCATTATGGTCTTATGTCAACTTGAGTAAGGTGGTGAGGGTTAATTAACTTTAATATGTGAATTTATTAATCTGAAGCAACTTAATATGGATTTCTAAATGTGTACAAGCAAGAAAGTCGGTTTTATAACTTAATGTAAAATTGTGGAATGTTTCAAAATGCACTGCCGTTTTGGCTTTATGCCAACTTCCGTAAGATGAAGAAGGTTAATTAACTTTAATATGTGAATTTAATAATTTAAAACAACTTTATATGGATTTCTAAATGTGTACATGCCAGAATATCGGTTTTATACCTAAATATAAAATTGTGGAATTTTTCCAAATGCACTGCCGTTATGGCTTTATGCCAACTTCAGTAAGATGAAGAAGATTAATTAACTTTAATATGTGAATTTAATAATTTGAAAAAAACTTCATATGGATTTCTGAAAGTGTACAAGCAAGAAAATCGATTTTATACCGAAATGTAAAATTATGGAATTTTTCTAAATGCTCTGTCGTTTTGGCCTTATGCCAACTTCAGTAAGATGAAAAAGATTAATTAACTTTAATATGTGAATTTATTAATTTGAAGCAACTTGATATGGATTTCTAAATGAGTACATGCAAGAAAGTTGGTTTTATTCCTCAATGAAAAATTATGGAATTTTTTCCAAATGCACTGCCATTATGGTCTTATGTCAACTTGAGTAAGGTGGTGAGGGTTAATTAACTTTAATATGTGAAGCTAATTATTTGAAGCAACTAGATATGGATTTCTAAATGTGTACATGCCAGAATATCGGTTTTATACCTAATTGCAAAATTGTGGAATTTTTTCAAAAGCACTACCGTTATGGCTTTATTCCAAATTTAGTAAGATGAAGAAGATAAATTAACATTAAAATGTGAATGTAATAATTTAAAGCAACTTGATATGGATTTCTAAATATGTACAAGCAAAAAAGTCGGTTTTATAACTAAATGTAAAATTGCGGAATTTTTCCAAATGCACTGTCGTTTTGGCTTTATGCCAACTTTAGTAAGATAAAGAAGATTAATTTACTTTAATATGTGAATTTATTAATCTGAAGCAACCTAATATGGATTTCTAAATGTGTACAAGCAAGAAAGTCGGTTTTATAACTTAATGTAAAATTGTGGAATGTTTCAAAATGCACTGCCGTTTTGGCTTTATGCCAACTTCCGTAAGATGAAGAAGGTTAATTAACTTTAATATGTGAATTTAATAATTTAAAACAACTTTATATGGATTTCCAAGTGTGCACATGCAAGAAAGTCGGTTTTATACCTAAATGTAAAATTGTGGAATTTTTCCAAATGCACTGCCGTTATGGCTTTATGCCAACTTCAGTAAGATGAAGAAGATTAATTAACTTTAATATGTGAATTTAATAATTTGAAACATCATTATATGGATTTCATAATGTGTACATGCAAGACAGTCGGTTTTATACCAAAATGTAAAATTGTGGAATTTTTCCAAATGCACTGCCCTTTTGGCTTGTTGGCAGCTTTCGTAAGATGAAGAAATGAGTTATCTTTAATATGTGAATTTAATTATTTAAAACAACTTGATATGGATTACTAAATGTGTACATGCAAGAAAATCGGTTTTATACCTAAATGTAAAATTCTGGAATTTTCCAAATGCACTGCTGTTTCAGCTTTGTGCTAACTTCAGTAAGATGAAGAAGGTTAATTAACTTTAATTTGTGAATTTAATAAGTTGAAACAACATTATATGGATTTCTAAAAGTGTACAAGCAAGAAAATCGATTTTATACCGAAATGTAAAATTGTGGAATTTTTCCAAATGCACTGCCGTTTTAGCTTTATGCCGACTTCTGTAAGATGAAGAAAGTCAATTAACTTTAATATGTGAATTTACTAATTTGAAACAACATTATATGGATTTCTAAATGTGTACATGCCAGAATATCGGTTTTATACCTAAATATAAAATTGTGGAATTTTTCCAAATGCCCTGCCCTTTTGGCTTTATGCCAACTTCCGTAATGATTTGAACCAACTTGATATGGATTTCTAAATGTGTACAAGCAAAAAAGCCGGTTTTATAACTAAATGTAAAATTGCGGAATTTTTCCAAATGCACTGTCGTTTTGGCTTTATGCCAACTTCAGTAAGATGAAGAAGATTAATTATTTTTAATATGTGAATTTATTAATTTAAAGCAACTTGATATGGATTTCTAAATGTGTACAAGCAAGAAAGTCGGTTTTATAACTAAATGTAAAATTGTGGAATTTTTCCAAATGCACTGCCGTTTTGGCTTTACGCCAACTTCCGTAAGATGAACAAATTTGTTATCTTTAATATGGGAGTTTAATAATTTGAAACAACTTGATATGGATTTCTAAATGTGTACATGCCATAAAATCGGTTTTATACCAAAATGTAAAATTATGGAATTTTTTCCAAATGCACTGCCGTTTTGGCTTTATACCAACTTCTGTAAGATGAAGAAAGTCAATTAACTTTAATATGTGAATTTAATAATTTGAAACAACTTGATATGGATTTCTAAAAGTGTACATGCCAGAATATCGGTTTTTGATCTAAATATAAAATTGTGGAATTTTTCCAAATGCACTGCCTTTATGGCTTTATGCCAATTTCAGTAAGATGGAGAAGATTAATTAACTTTAACATGTGAATTTAATAATTTGAAGAAACTTGAAATAGATTTCTAAATGCGTACATACTAGAAAGTTGGTTTTATACCTAAATGAAAAATTATGGAATTTTTCTAAATGCTCTGTCGTTTTGGCCTTATGCCAACTTCAGTAAGATGAAGAAGATTAATTAACTTTAATAAGTGAATTTATTAATTTGAAGCAACTTGTAATGGATTTCTAAATGTTTACATGCAAGACAGTCGGTTTTATAACTAAATGTAAAATTGTGGAATTTTTTCCAAATGCACTGCCGTTATGGTCTTATGTCAACTTGAGTAAGATGGTGGGGGTTAATTAACTTTAATATGTTAAGCAAATGATATGAGGCAACTTGGTATGGATTTCTAAATGTGTACATGCAAGAAAGTCGGTTTTATAACTAAATGTAAAATTGTGGAATTTTTCCAAATGCAATACCGTTATGGCTTTATGCCTTAAGATGAAGAAAGTTAATTAACTTTAATATGTGAAGCTAATGATTTAAAGCAATTTGATATGGATTTCTAAATGTGTACATGCAAGAAAGTTTTATACCTAAATGTAAAATTATGGAATTTTTTCCAAATGCTCTGACGTTATGGTCTTATGTCAACTTGAGTAAAAGGGTGAGGGTTAATTAACTTTAATATGTAAAGCTAATGATTTAAAGCAACTTGATATGGATTTCTTAATGTGTACAAGCAAGAAAGTTGGTTTTATAACTAAATGTAAATTTGTGGAATTTTTCCAAATGCACTGCCGTTTTGGCTTTATGCCAACTTCCGTAAGATGAAGAAATTAGTTATCTTTAATATGTGAGTTTAATAATTTGAAACAACTTGATATGGATTTCTAAATGTGTACATGCCAGAATATCGGTTTTATACCTAAATATAAAATTGTGGAATTTTTCCAAATGCCCTGCCCTTTTGGCTTTATGCCAACTTCCGTAATGATTTGAACCAACTTGATATGGATTTCTAAATGTGTACAAGCAAAAAAGCCGGTTTTATAACTAAATGTAAAATTGCGGAATTTTTCCAAATGCACTGTCGTTTTGGCTTTATGCCAACTTCAGTAAGATGAAGAAGATTAATTATTTTTAATATGTGAATTTATTAATTTAAAGCAACTTGATATGGATTTCTAAATGTGTACAAGCAAGAAAGTCGGTTTTATAACTAAATGTAAAATTGTGGAATTTTTCCAAATGCACTGCCGTTTTGGCTTTACGCCAACTTCCGTAAGATGAACAAATTTGTTATCTTTAATATGGGAGTTTAATAATTTGAAACAACTTGATATGGATTTCTAAATGTGTACATGCCATAAAATCGGTTTTATACATAAATGTAAAATTATGGAATTTTTTCCAAATGCACTGCCGTTTTGGCTTTATACCAACTTCTGTAAGATGGAGAAAGTCAATTAATTTTAATAAGTGAATTTAAAAATTTGAAACAATTTGATGTGGATTTCTAAAAGTGTACATGCCAGAATATCGGTTTTATACCTAAATATAAAATTGTGGAATTTTTCCAAATGCACTGCCGTTATGGCTTTATGCCAACTTCAGTAAGATGGAGAAGATTAATTAACTTTAACATGTGAATTTAATATTTTGAAGCAACTTGATATAGATTTCTAAATGTGTACATACTAGAAAGTTGGTTTTATACCGAAATGAAAAATTATGGAATTTTTCTAAATGCTCTGTCGTTTTGGCCTTATGCCAACTTCAGTAAGATGAAAAAGATTAATTAACTTTAATATGTGAATTTATTAATTTGAAGCAACTTATTATGGATTTCTAAATGAGTACATGCAAGAAAGTTGGTTTTATTCCTCAATGAAAAATTATGGAATTTTTTCCAAATGCACTGCCATTATGGTCTTATGTCAACTTGAGTAAGGTGGTGAGGGTTAATTAACTTTAATATGTGAAGCTAATTATTTGAAGCAACTAGATATGGATTTCTAAATGTGTACATGCCAGAATATCGGTTTTATACCTAATTGCAAAATTGTGGAATTTTTTCAAAAGCACTACCGTTATGGCTTTATTCCAAATTTAGTAAGATGAAGAAAATTTATTAGCTTTAATATGTGGGGCTAATGATTTGAGGCAATTTGATATGGATTTCTAAATGTGTACATGCAAGAAAGTTGGTTTTATACCTAAATGAAAAATTATGAAATTTTTTCAAAATGCTCTGCCGTTATGGTCATATGTCAACTTGAGTAATATGGTGAGGGTTATTTAACTTTATTATGTTAAGCTAATGATATGAGGCAACTTGATATGGATTTCTAAATGTATACATGCAAGAAAGTCAGTTTTATACCTTAATGTAGAATTCTGGAATTTTCCAAATGCTCTGCCGTTTTGGCTTTATGCCAACTTTAGTAAGATGAAGAAGGTTAATTAACTTTAATGTGTGAAGCTAATGATTTGAAGCAACTAGACATGGATTTCTTAATGTGTACATGCAAGAAAGTCGGTTTTATAACTAAATGTAAAATTGTGGAATTTTTCCAAATGCACTGCTTTTTTGGCTTTATGCCAACTTCTGTAAGATGAAGAAAGTTATATTATTTTAAATATGTGAAGCTAATGATTTGAGGCAACTGGGTATGGATTTCTAAATGTGTATATGCAAGAAAGTCGTTTTTATACCTAAATGTAAAATTGCGGAATGTTTCCAAATGCACTGTCGTTTTTACTTTATGCGAACTTGAGTTAGATGAAGAAAGTTAATAAACTTTAACATGTTAAGGTAATGATTAGAAGCAACTTGATATGGATCTCTAAATGAGCACTTGCGAGAAAGTCGGTTTTATACCTAAGTGTAAAATTGTGGAATTTTTTAAGATTAATTAACTTTAATATGTGAATTTATTAATTTGAAGCAACTTGATATGGATTTCTAAAAGTGTACATGCCAGAATATCGGTTTTATACCTAAATGTAAAATTGTGGAATTTTTCCAAAATGCACTGCCGTTATGGCTTTATGCTAACTTTCGTAAGGTGAAGAAATTAGTTATCTTTAATATGTGAATTTAATAATTTGAAAAAACTTGATATGGATTTCTTAATGTGTACATGCAAGACAGTCGGTTTTATAACTAAATGTAAAATTGTGGAATTTTTCCAAATGCACTGCCGTTTTGGCTTTATGCCAACTTCCGTAAGATAAAGAAACTAGTTATCTATAATATGTGAATTTAATAATTTGAAAAAACTTGATATGGATTTCTTAATGTGTACATGCCATAAAATCGGTTTTATACCTAAATGTAAAATTATGGAATTTTTTCCAAATGCACTGCCGTTTTGGCTTTATACCAACTTCTGTAAGACGAAGAAAGTCAATTAACTTTTATATGTGAATTTAATAATTTGAAACAACTTGATATGGATTTCTTAAAGTGTACATGCAAGAAAGTTGGTTTTATACCTAAATGAAAAATTATAGAATTTTTTCCAAATGCCCTGCCGTTATGGTCTTATGTCAACTTGAGTAAGATGGTGAGGGTTAATTAACTTTAATATGTGAAGCTATTTATTTGAAGCAACTAGATATGTATTTCTAAATGTGTACATGCAAGAAAGTCGGTCTTATAACTAAATGTAAAATTGTGGAATTTTTCCAAATGCAATACCGTTATGGCTTTATGCCAACTTTAGTAAAACGAAGAATGTTAGTTAACTTTAATATGTGAATTTAATAATTTAAAGCAACTTGATATGGATTTCTAAATGTGTACAAGCAAGAAAGTCGGTTTTATAACTAAATGTAAAATTGTGGAATTTTTCCAAATGCATTCGGGGTTTTGGCTTTATGCCAACTTTTGTAAGATGAAGAAATTAGTTATCTTTAATATGTGAATTTAATAATTTGAAACAACTTGATATGGATTTCTAAATGTGTACATGCCATAAAATCGGTTTTATACCAAAATGTAAAATTGTGGAATTTTTCCAAATGCACTGCCGTTTTGGCTTTTTGACAACTTCCGTAAGGTGAAGAAATTAGTTATCTTTAAAATGTGAATTTAATAATTTGAGACAACTTGATATGGATTTTTAATTGCGTACATGCAAGAAAATCGGTTTTATACCGAAATGTAAAATTGTGGAATTTTTCCAAATGCACTGCCGTTATGGTTTTATGCCAACTTGAGTAGGATGGTGAGGGTTAATTAACTTAAATATGTGAAGCTAATGATTTGAAGCATCTAGATATGGATTTCTAAATGTGTACTTGCCATAAAATCGGTTTTATATCTAAATGTAAAATTGTGGAATTTTTCCAAATGCACTGCCGTTTTGGCTTTATGCCAACTTCAGTAAAATGGAGAAGGTTAATTTACTTTAGTATGTGACGTTAATGACTTGAATCAACTCGATATGGATTGCTAAATGTTTAAATGCAGGAAAATCGGTTTTATACCTAAATATAAAATTGCGGAATTTTTCCAAATGCACTGCCGTTTTGGCTTTATGCCAACTTCAGTGGGATGAAGAAGATTAATTAACTTTAATATAAGAATTTAATAATTTGAAGCAACTTGATATGGATTTCGAAATGTGTACATGCCATAAAATCGGTTTTATACCAAAATGTAAAATTGTGGAATTTTTCCAAATGCACTGCCGTTTTGGCTTTTTGACAACTTCCGTAAGGTGAAGAAATTAGTTATCTTTAAAATGTGAATTTAATAATTTGAAACAACTTGATATGGATTACTAAATGTGTACATGAACGAATGTCGGTTTTATACCTTAATGTAAATTTCTGGAATTTTTCAAATGCACTGCCGTTTTGGCTTTATGCCAACTTCAGTAAGATGGAGGAGGTTAATTAACTTTAATATGTGAATTTAATAATTTAAAGCAACTTGATATGGATTTCTAAATGTATACTTGCCATTAAATCGGTTTTATACCAATATGTAAAATTGTGGAATTTTTCCAAATGCACTGCCGTTTTGACTTTTTGCCAACTTCCGTAAGGTGAAGAAATTAGTTATCTTTAATATGTGAATTTAATAATTTGAAAAAACTTGATATGGATAACTAAATGTGTATATGCACGAAAGTCGGTTTTATTCCTTAATGTAAAATTGTGGATTTTTCCAAATGCACTGCCGTTATGGCTTTATGCCAACTTTAGTAAGACGGAGAAATTTAATTAACTTTAATATGTGAATTTAATAATTTGAAACAACTTGATATGGATTTCTAAATGTGTACATGCCAGAATATCGGTTTTATACCTAAATGTAAAATTGGGGAATTTTTCCAAATGCACTGCCGTTTTGGCTTTATGCCGACTTCTGTAAGATGAAGAAAGTCAATTAACTTTGATATGTGAATTTAATAATTTGAAACAACTTGATATGGATTTCTTAAAGTGTACATGGCAGAATATCGGTTTTATATCTAAATGTAAAATTGTGGAATTTTTCTAAATGCACTACCGTTATGGCTTTATGCCAACTTCAGTAAAATGGAGAAGGTTAATTTACTCTAATATGTGACGTTAATGAGTTGAATCAACTCGATATGGATTGCTAAATGTTTAAATGCAGGAAAATCGGTTTTATACCTAAATATGAAATTGCGGAATTTTTCCAAATGCACTGCCGTTATGGCTTTATGCCAACTTCTGTAAAATGAAGAAGATTAATTAACTTTAATATAAGAATTTAATAATTTGAAGCAACTTGATATGGATTTCGAAATGTGTACATGCCATAAAATCGGTTTTATACCAAAATGTAAAATTGTGGAATTTTTCCAAATGCACTGCCGTTTTGGCTTTATGCCAACTTCCGTAAGATGAAGAAATTAGTTATCTATAATATGTGAATTTAGTAATTTGAAAAAACTTGATATGGATAACTAAATGTGTACATGCACGAAAGTCAGTTTTATTCCTTAATGTAAAATTGTGGAATTTTCCAAATGCACTGCCGTTTTGGCTTTATGCCAACTTCAGTAAGATGAAGAAGGTTATTTAACTTTAATATGTGAATTTAATAATTTGAAACAACATTATATGGATTTCTAAATGTGTACATGCAAGACAGTCGGTTTTATAACTAAATGTAAAATTGTGGAATTTTTCCAAATGCACTGCCGTTTTGGCTTTATACCAACTTCCGTAAGATGAAGAAATTAGTTATCTATAATATGTGAATTTAATAATTTGAAACAACTTGATATGGATTTCTAAATGTGTACATGCCATAAAATCGGTTTTATACCTAAATGTAAAATTATGGAATTTTTTCCAAATGGACTGCCGTTTTGGCTTTATACCAACTTCTGTAAGACGAAGAAAGTCAATTAACTTTAATATGTGAATTTAATAATTTGAAACAACTTGATATGGATTTCTTAATGTGTACATGCCATAAAATCGGTTTTATACCTAAATGTAAAATTATGGAATTTTTTCCAAATGCCCTGCCGTTATGGTCTTATGTCAACTTGAGTAAGATGGTGAGGGTTAATTAACTTTAATATGTGAAGCTATTTGTTTGAAGCAACTAGATATGGATTTCTAAATGTGTACATGCAAGAAAGTCGGTCTTATAACTAAATGTAAAATTGTGGAATTTTTCCAAATGCAATACCGTTATGGCTTTATGCCAACTTTAGTAAGATGAAGAAAGTTAATTAACTTTAATATGTGAAGCTATTGATTTGAAGCAATTTGATACGGATTTCTAAGAGTGTACATGCAAGAAAGTTGGTTTTATACCTAAATGAAAAATTATGGAATTTTTTCCAAATGCTCTTCCATTATGGTCTTATGTCAACTTGAGTAAGATGGTGAGGGTTAATTAAACTAATGATTTGAGGTAACTTGATATGGATTTCTAAATGTGTACATGCAAGAATATCGGTTTTATAACTAAATGTAAAATTGTGGAATTTTTCCAAATGCACTGCCGTTTTGGCTTTATGCCAGCTTTAGTAAGATGAAGAAAGTTAATTAACTTTAATATGTGAAGCTAATGATTTGAAGCAATTTGATACGGATTTCTAAGAGTTTACATGCAAGAAAGTTGGTTTTATACCTGAATGAAAAATTATGGAATTTTTTCCAAATGCTCTTCCATTATGGTCTTATGTCAACTTGAGTAAGATGGTGAGGGTTAATTAAACTAATGATTTGAGGTAACTTGATATGGATTTCTAAATGTGTACATGCAAGAAGGTCGGTTTTATACCTAAATAAAAAACTGTGGAATTTTTCCAAATGCACTGCCGTTTTGGCTTAATGCCAACTTCTGTTATATGGCGAAGGTTATTTAACTTGAATATGTCGTTAATGATTTAAATCAACTCGATATGGAGTGCTAAATGTTTAAAAGCAAGAAAATCGGTTTTATACCTAAATGTAAAATTGTGGAATTTTTCCAAATGCACTGCCGTTATGGGTTTATGCCAGCTTTAGTAAGACGGAGAAATTTAATTAACTTTAATATGTGAATTTAATAATTTGAAACAACTTGATATGGATTTCTAAATGTGTACAAGCAAGAAAGTCGGTTTTATAACTAAATGCAAAATTGTGGAATTTTTCCAAATGCACTGCCGTTTTGGCTTTATGCCACCTTCCGTAAGATGAAGAAATTAGTTATCTTTAATATGTGAATTTAATAATTTGAAACAACTTGATATGGATTTCTAAAAGCGTACATGCCAGAATATCGGTTTTATACCTAAATGTAAAATTGTGGAATTTTTCCAAATGCACTGCCGTTTTGGCTTTATGCCGACTTCTGTAAGATGAAGAAAGTCAATTAACTTCAATATGTGAATTAATTAATTTGAAACAAATTGATATGGATTTCTAAAAGAGTACATGCCAGAATATCGGTTTTATATCTAAATGTAAAATTGTGGAATTTTCCTAAATGCACTACCGTTATGGCTTTATGCCAACTTCAGTAAAATGGAGAAAGTTAATTTACTTTAATATGTGACGTTAATGACTTGAATCAACTCGATATGGATTGCTATATGTTTAAATGCAGGAAAATCGGCTTTATACCCAAATATAAAATTGTGGAATTTTTCCAAATGCACTGCCGTTTTGGCTTCATGCCGACTTTAGTAAGATGATAAAAGTCAATTAACTTGAATATGTGAGTTTAATGATTTGAAGCAATTTGATATGGATTTTTAATTGCGTACATGCAAGAAAATGGGTTTTATACCGAAACGTAAAATTGTGGAATTTTTCCAAATGCACTGCCGTTTTGGATTTATGCCAACCTCTGTAAGATGAAGAAATTAGTTATCTTTAATATATGAATTTAATAATTTGAATCAACTTGATATGGATTTCTAAAGCGTACATTCCAGAATATCGGTTTTATACCTAAATGTAAAATTGTGGAATTTTTCCAAATGCGCTGCCGTTTTGGCTTTATGCCGACTTCTGTAAGATGAAGGAAGTCAATTAACTTTGATATGTGAATTTAATAATTTGAAACAACTTGATATGGATTTCTAAAAGTGTACATGGCAGAATATCTGTTTTATATCTAAATGTAAAATTGTTGAATTTTTCTAAATGCACTACCGTTATGGCTTTATGCCAACTTCAGTAAAATGGAGAAGGTTAATTTACTTTTATATGTGACGTTAATGACTTGAATCAACTCGATATGGAGTGCTAAATGTTTAAAAGCAAGAAAATCGGTTTTATACCTAAATGTAAAATTGTGGAATTTTTCCAAATGCACTGTCGTTATGGCTTTATGCCAACTTTAGTAAGACGGAGAAATTTAATTAACTTTAATATGTGAATTTAATAATTTGAAACATCTTGATATGGATTTCTAAATGTGTACAAGCAAGAAAGTCGGTTTTATAACTAAATGCAAACTTGTGGAATTTTTCCAAATGCACTGCCGTTTTGGCTTTATGCCACCTTCCGTAACATGAAGAAATTAGTAATCTTTAATATGTGAATTTAATAATTTGAAACAACTTGATTTGGATTTCTAAAAGCGTACATGCCAGAATATCGGTTTTATACCTAAATGTAAAATTGTGGAATTTTTCCAAATGCACTGCCGTTTTGGCTTTATGCCGACTTCTGTAAGATGAAGAAAGTCAATTAACTTTGATATGTGAATTTAATAATTTGAAACAACTTGATATGGATTTCTAATAGTGTACATGGCAGAATATCTGTTTTATATCTAAATGTAAAATTGTTGAATTTTTCTAAATGCACTACCGTTATGGCTTTATACCAACTTCAGTTAAATGGAGAAGGTTAATTTACTTTAATATGTGACGTCAATGATTTAAATCAACTCGATATGGATTGCTAAATGTTTAAATGCAGGAAAATCGGTTTTATACCTAAATATAAAATTTCGGAATTTTTCCAAATGCACTGCCGTTATGGCTTTATGCCAACTTCTGTAAGATGAAGAAGATTAATTAACTTTAATATAAGAATTTAATAATTTAAAGCAACTTGATATGGATCTCGAAATGTGTACATGCCATAAAATCGGTTTTATACCAAAATGTAAAATTGTGGAATTTTTCCAAATGCACTGCCGTTTTGGCTTTATGCCAACTTCCGTAAGATGAAGAAATTAGTTATCTATAATATGTGAATTTAATAATTTGAAACAACATGATATGGATTTCTAAATGTGTACATGCACGAAAGTCGGTTTTATTCCTTAATGTAAAATTGTGGAATTTTCCAAATGCACTGCCGTTTTGGCTTTATGCCAACTTCCGTAAGATGAAGAAATTAGTTATCTATAATATGTGAATTTAATAATCTGAAACAACTTGATATGGATTTCTAAATGTGTACATGCCAGAATATCGGTTTTATACCTAAATGTAAAATTGTGGAATTTTTCCAAATGCACTGCCGTTTTGGCTTTATGCCAACTTCCGTAAGATGAAGAAATTAGTTATCTATAATATGTGAATTTAATAATTTGAAACAACTTGATAATGATTTCTAAATGTGTATATGCCAGAATATCGGTTTTATACGTAACTGTAAAATTGTGGAGTTTTTCCAAATGCACTGCCGTTTTGGCTCTATGCCAACTTCAGTAAGATGGAGAAGCCTAATTAACTTTAATATGTGAATTTAATAATTTGAAGCAACTTGATATGGATTTCTAAATGTGTACATGCCATAAAATCGGTTTTATACAAATATGTAAAATTGTGGAATATTTCCAAATGCACTGCCGTTTTGACTTTTCGATAACTTCCGTAAGGTGAAGAAATTAGTTATCTTTAATATGTGAATTTAATAATTTGAAAAAACTTGATATGGATAACTAAATGTGTACATGCACGAAAGTCGGTTTTATTCCTTAATGTAAAATTGTGGAATTTTCCAAATGCACTGCCGTTTTGGCTTTATGCCAACTTCCCTAAGATGGAGAAGCCTAATTAACTTTAATATGTGAATTTAATAATTTGAAGCAACTTGATATGGATTTCTAAATGTGTACATGCCATAAAATCGGTTTTATACCAATATGTAAAATTGTGGAATTTTTCCAAATGCACTGCCGTTTTGACTTTTCGATAACTTCCGTAAGGTGAAGAAATTAGTTATCTTTAATATGTGAATTTAATAATTTGAAAAAACTTGATATGGATAACTAAATGTGTACATGCACGAAAGTCGGTTTTATTCCTTAATGTAAAATTGTGGAATTTTCCAAATGCACTGCCGTTTTGGCTTTATGCCAACTTCAGTAAGATGAAGAAATTAGTTATCTATAATATGTGAATTTAATAATGTGAAACAACTTGATATGGATTTCTAAATGTGTACATGCCATAAAATCGGTTTTATACCTAAATGTAAAATTATGGAATTTTTACAAATGCACTGCCGTTTTGGCTTTATACCAACTTCTGTAAGACGAAGAAAGTCAATTAACTTTAATATGTGAATTTAATAATTTGAAACAACTTGATATGGATTTATAAAAGTGTACATGCAAGAAAGTTGGTTTTATACCTAAATAAAAAATTATAGAATTTTTTCCAAATGCCCTGCCGTTATGGTCGTATGTCAACTTGAGTAAGATGGTGAGGGTTAATTAACTTTAATATGTGAAGCTATTTATTTGAAGCAACTAGATATGGATTTCTAAATGTGTACATGCAAGAAAGTCGGTCTTATAACTAAATGTAAAATTGTGGAATTTTTCCAAATGCAATACCGTTATGGCTTTATGCCAACTTTAGTAAGATGAAGAAAGTTAATTAACTTTAATATGTGAAGCTATTGATTTGAAGCAATTTGATACGGATTTCTAAGAGTGTACATGCAAGAAAGTTGGTTTTATACCTAAATGTAAAATTGTAGAATTTCTCCAAATGCTCTGCCATTATGGTCTTATGTCAACTTGAGTAAGATGGTGAGGGTTAGTTAACTTTAATATGTTAAGCTAATGATATGAGGCAACTTGATATGGATTTCTAAATGTGTACATGCAAGAAAGTCGGTTTTATACCTAAATGTAAAATTATGCAACTTTTTCCAAATGCACTGCCGTTATGGTCTTATGTCAACTTGAAATAGATTTCTAAATGTGTACATGCAAGGAAGTCGGTTTTATACCTAAATGAAAAATTATTGAATTTTTTCCAAATGCTCTGCCATTATGGTCTTATGTCAACTTGAGTAAGATGGTGAGGGTTAATTAACTTTAATATGTTAAACTAATGATTTGAGGTAACTTGATATGGATTTCTAAATGTGTACATGCAAGAAAGTCGGTTTTGTACCTAAATAAAAAACTGTGGAATTTTTCCAAATGCACTGCCGTTTTGGCTTAATGCCAACTTCTGTAATATGGCGAAGGTTATTTAACTTGAATATGTCGTTAATGATTTGAATCAACTCGATATGGAGTGCTAAATGTTTAAAAGCAAGAAAATCGGTTTTATACCTAAATGTAAAATTGTGGAATTTTTCCAAATGCACTGCCGTTATGGCTTTATGCCAGCTTTAGTAAGACGGAGAAATTTAATTAACTTTAATATGTGAATTTAATAATTTGAAACAACTTGATATGGATTTCTAAAAGCGTACATGCCAGAATATCGGTTTTATACGTAAATGTAAAATTGTGGAATTTTTCCAAATGCACTGCCGTTTTGGCTTTATGCCGACTTCTGTAAGATGAAGAAAGTCAATTAACTTTGATATGTGAATTTAATAATTTGAAACAACTTGATATGGATTTCTAAAAGTGTACATGGCAGAATATCGGTTTTATATCTAAATGTAAAATTGTGGACTTTTTCTAAATGCACTACCGTTATGGCTTTATGCCAACTTCAGTAAAATGGAGAAGGTTAATTTACTTTAATATGTGACGTTAATGACTTGAATCAACTCGATATGGATTGCTAAATGTTTAAATGCAGGAAAATCGGTTTTATACCTAAATATAAAATTGCCGAATTTTTCCAAATGCACTGCCGTTATGGCTTTATGCCAACTTCTGTAAGATGAAGAAGATTAATTAACTTTAATATAAGAATTTAATAATTTAAAGCAACTTGATATGGATCTCGAAATGTGTACATGCCATAAAATCGGTTTTATACCAAAATGTAAAATTGTGGAATTTTTCCAAATGCACTGCCGTTTTGGCTTTATGCCAACTTCCGTAAGATGAAGAAATTAGTTATCTATAATATGTGAATTTAATAATTTGAAACAACTTGATAATGATTTCTAAATGTGTATATGCCAGAATATCGGTTTTATACGTAAATGTAAAATTGTGGAGTTTTTCCAAATGCACTGCCGTTTTGGCTCTATGCCAACTTCAGTAAGATGGAGAAGCCTAATTAACTTTAATATGTGAATTTAATAATTTGAAGCAACTTGATATGGATTTCTAAATGTGTACATGCCATAAAATCGGTTTTATACCAATATGTAAAATTGTGGAATTTTTCCAAATGCACTGCCGTTTTGACTTTTTGCCAACTTCCGTAAGGTGAAGAAATTAGTTATCTTTAATATGTGAATTTAAAAATCTGAAAAAACTTGATATGGATCTCTAAAAGCGTACATGCCAGTATATCGGTTTTATACCTAAATGTAAAATTCTGGAATTTTCCAAATGCACTGCCGTTTTGGCTTTATGCCAACTTCAGTAACATGGAGAAGGTTAATTAACTTTAATATGTGAATTTAATAATTTGAAACAACATTATATGGATTTCTAAATGTGTACATGCAAGACAGTCGGTTTTATAACTAAATGTAAAATTGTGGAATTTTTCCAAATGCACTGCCGTTTTGGCTTTATGCCAACTTCCGTAAGATGAAGAAATTAGTTATCTATAATATGTGAATTTAATAATTTGAAACAACTTGATATGGATTTCTAAATGTGTATATGCCAGAATATCGGTTTTATACCTAAATGTAAAATTGTGGAATTTTTCCAAATGCACTGCCGTTTTGGCTCTATGCCAACTTCAGTAAGATGAAGAAGCTTAATTAACTTTAATATGTGAATTTAATAATTTGAAGCAACTTGATATGGATTTCTAAATGTGTACATGCCATAAAATCGGTTTTATACCAATATGTAAAATTGTGGAATTTTTCCAAATGCACTGCCGTTTTGACTTTTTGCCAACTTCCGTAAGGTGAAGAAATTAGTTATCTTTAATATGTGAATTTAATAATCTGAAAAAACTTGATATGGATAACTAAATGTGTACATGCACGAAAGTCGGTTTTATTCCTTAATGTAAAATTCTGGAATTTTCCAAATGCACTGCCGTTTTGGCTTTATGCCAACTTCAGTAAGATGAAGAAGGTTAATAAACTTTAATATGTGAATTTAATAATTTGAAACAACATTATATGGATTTCTAAAGGTGTACATGCCAGAATATCGGTCTTATATCTAAATGTAAAATTGTGGAATTTTTCTAAATGCACTACCGTTATGGCTTTATGCCAACTTCAGTGAGATGAAGAAGATTAATTAACTTTAATATGTGAATTTATTAATTTGAAGTAATTTGATATGGATTTTAAATGTGTACATGCAAGAAAGTCGGTTTTACACCTAAGTGTAAAATTATGGAATTTTTTGCAAATGCGCTGCCGTTATGGTTTTATGTCAACTTGAGTAAGATGGTGATGGTTAATTAACTTTAATATGTGAAGCTAATGATTTGAAGCATCTAGATATAGATTTCTAAATGTGTACATGCCAGAATATCGGTTTTATACCTAAATGTAAAATTGTGGAATTTTTCGAAATGCACTGCCGTTTTGGCATTATGCCGACTTCTGTAAGATGAAGAAAGTCAATTCACTTTAATATGTGAATTTAATAATTTGAAACAACTTGATATGGAATTCTAAAAGTGTACAAGCCAGAATATCGGTTTTATGTCTAAATGTAAAATTGTGGAATTTTTCTAAATGCACTACCGTTATGGCTTTATGCCAACTTCAGTAAGATGAAGAAGATTAATTAACTTTAATATGTGAATTTATTAATTTGAAGTAATTTGATATGGATTTTAAATGTGTACATGCAAGAAAGTCGGTTTTACACCTAAGTGTAAAATTATGGAATTTTTTGCAAATGCGCTGCCGTTATGGTTTTATGTCAACTTGAGTAAGATGGTGATGGTTAATTAACTTTAATATGTGAAGCTAATGATTTGAAGCATCTAGATATAGATTTCTAAATGTGTACATGCCAGAATATCGGTTTTATACCTAAATGTAAAATTGTGGAATTTTTCGAAATGCACTGCCGTTTTGGCATTATGCCGACTTCTGTAAGATGAAGAAAGTCAATTCACTTTAATATGTGAATTTAATAATTTGAAACAACTTGATATGGAATTCTAAAAGTGTACAAGCCAGAATATCGGTTTTATGTCTAAATGTAAAATTGTGGAATTTTTCTAAATGCACTACCGTTATGGCTTTATGCCAACTTCAGTAAATTGGAGAAGGTTATATTACTTTAATATGTGACGTTAATGACTTGAATCAACTCGATATGGATTGCTAAATGTTTAAATGCAGGAAAATCGGTTTTATACCTAAATATATAAAATTGTGGAATTTTTCCAAATGCACTGCCGTTTTGGCTTTATGCCAACCTCTGTAAGATGAAGAAAGTTAATTAACTTTAATATGTGAAGCTAATGATTTGAAGCAATGTGATACGGATTTCTAAGAGTGTACATGCAAGAAAGTTGGTTTTATACCTAAATGAAAAATTGTCGAATTTTTCCAAATGCACTGCCGTTTTGGCTTTATGCCGACTTCTGTAAGATGAAGAAAGTCAATTAACTTTAATATGTGAATTTTATAATTTGAAACAACTTGATATGGATTTCTAAAGGTGTACTTGCCAGAATATCGGTTTAATATCTAAATATAAAATTGTGGAATTTTTCTAAATGCACTACCGTTATGGCTTTATGCCAACTTCAGTAAAAGGGAGAAGGTTAATTTACTTTAATATGTGACGTTAATGACTTGAATCAACTCGATATGTATTGCTAAATGTTTAAATGCAGGAAAATCGGTTTTATACCTAAATATAAAATTGCGGAATTTTTCCAAATGCACTGCCTTTATGGCTTTATGCCAACTTCAGTAAGATGAAGAAGATTATTTAACTTTAATATGTGAATTTAATAATTTGAAGCAACTTGATATGGATTTCGAAATGTGTACATGCCATAAAATCGGTTTTGTACCAAAATGTAAAATTGTGGAATTTTTCCAAATGCACTGCCGTTTTGGCTTTTTGACAGCTTCCGTAAAGTGAAGAAATTAGTTATCTTTAATATGTGAATTTAATAATTGAAGACAACTTGATATGGATTACTAAATGTGTACATGCACGAAAGTCGGTTTTATACCTTAATGTAAAATTCTGGAATTTTCCAAATGCACTGCCGTTTTGGCTTTATGCCAACTTCAGTAAGATGGAGAAGGTTAATTAACTTTAATATGTGAATTTAATAATTTGAAACAACATTTTATGGATTTCTAAATGTGTACATGCAAGACAGTCGGTTTTATAACTAAATGTAAAATTGTGAAATTTTTCTAAATGCACTGCCGTTTTGGCTTTATGACAACTTCCGTAAGATGAAGAAATTAGTTATCTTTAATATGTAAAGCTAATTATTTGAAGCAACTAGATATGGTTTTCTAAATGTGTACATGCCAGAATATCGATTTTATACCTAAATGTAAAATTGTGGAATTTTTCCAAATGCACTACCGTTATGGCTTTATGCCAACTTTAGTAAGATGAAGAAAGTTAATTAATTTTTAATATGTGAAGATAATGATTTGAGGACACTGTGTATGTATTTCTAAATGTGTACATGCCAGAAAATCGGTTTTATACCGAATTGTAAAATTGTGAAATTTTTTAAATGCACTGTCGTTTTGGCTTTATGCCACCTTCCGTAAGATGAAGAAATTAGTTATCTTTAATATGTGAATTTAATAATTTGAAGCAACTTGATATGGATTTCGAAATGTGTACATGCCATAAAATCGGTTTTATACCAAAATGTAAAATTGTGGAATTTTTCAAAATGCACTGTCGTTTTGGCTTTATGTCAAGTTCTGTAAAATGAAGAAAGTTAATTAACTTTAATATGTGAATTTAATAATTTGAAACAACTTGATATGGATTTCTAAAAGTGTACATGCTAGAATATCGGTTTTATACCTAAATGTAATATTGTGGAATTTTTCCAAATGTACTACCGTTATGGCTTTATGCCAAGTTCTGTAATATGAAAAAAGTTAATTAACTTCAAAAAGTGAAGCTAATTATTTGAAGCAATTGGGTATGGAATTCTAATTGTGTACATGCAAGAAAGTCGGTTTTATACCTAAATGTAAAATTATGGAATTTTTTCCAAATGCACTGCCGTTATGGTCTTATGTCAACTTGAGTAAGATGGTGAGGGTTAATTGACTTTAATATGTGAAGCTAGTTATTTGAAGCAACTAGATATGGATTTCTAAAAGTGTACATGCCAGAATATCGATTTCATACCTAAATATAAAATTGTGGAATTTTTCCAAATGCACTACCGATATGGCTTTATGAAAATTTTAGTAAGATAAAGAAAGTTAATTAACTTTAATATGGAAATTTATTAATTTGAAGCAATTTGATATGGATTTCTAAATGTGTACATGCAAGAAAGTCGGTTTTACACCTAAGTGTAAAATTATGGAATTTTTTCCAAATGCGCTGCCGTTATGGTTTTATGTCAACTTGAGTAAGATGGTGAGGGTTAATTAACTTTAATATGTGAAGCTAATGATTTGAAGCATCTAGATATGGATTTCTAATTGTGTACATGCCAGAATATCGGTTTTATACCTAAATGTAAAATTGTGGAATTTTTCCAAATGCACTGCCGTTTTGGCTTTATGCCGACTTCTGTAAGATGAAGAAAGTCAATTCACTTTAATATGTGAATTTAATAATTTGAAACAACTTGATATGGATTTCTAAAAGTGTACATGCCAGAATATCGGTTTTATATCTAAATGTAAAATTGTGGAATTTTTCTAAATGCACTGCCGTTATGGCTTTATGCCAACTTCAGTAAATTGGAGAAGGTTATTTTACTTTAATATGTGACGTTAATGACTTGAATCAACTCGGTACGGATTGCTAAATGTTTAAATGCAGGAAAATCGGTTTTATACCTAAATATATAATATTGTGGAATTTTTCCAAATGCACTGCCGTTTTGGCTTTATGCCAACCTCTGTAAGATGAAGAAAGTTAATTAACTTCAAAAGGTGAAGCTAATGATTTGAAGCAATTTGATATGGATTTTTAATTGCGTACATGCAAGAAAATGGGTTTTATACCGAAACGTAAAATTGTGGAATTTTTCCAAATGCACTGCCGTTTTGGCTTTATGCCGACTTCTGTAAGATAAAGAAAGTCAATTAACTTTAATATGTGAATTTTATAATTTGGAACAACTTGATATGGATTTCTAAAGGTGTACATGCCAGAATATCGGTTTTATATCTAAATGTAAAATTATGGAATTTTTCCAAATGCACTTCCTTTTGGCTTTATGCCAAATTCAGTAAAATGAAGAAGATTAATTAACTTTAATATGTGAAGCTAATGATTTGAAGCAACTTGACATGGATTTCTAAATGTGTATATGCCAGAAATTCGGTTTTATACCTAAATGTAAAATTGTGGAATTTTTCCAAATGCACTGCCGTTTTTGCTTTATGTCAACTTCTGTAAGGTGAAGAAAGTTAATTAACTTTAATATGTGAATTTAATAACTTGAAGCAACTTGATATGGATTTCTAAATGTGTGCATGCAAGAAAGTCGGTTTTATACCTAAATGTAGAATATGGAATTTTCTCCAAATGCACTGCCGTTATGGCTTTATGCCAAATTCAGTAAGATGAACAAAATTAATTAACTTTAATATGTGAATTTATTAATTTGAAGCAACTTGATATGGATTTCTAAATGTGTACATGCAAGAAAGTCTGTTTTATACTTAAATGTAAAATTCTGGAATTTTTCCAAATGCACTGCCGTTATGGTCTTACGTCAACTTGAGTAAGATGGTGAGGGTTAATCAACTTTAATATGTTAAGCTAATGATTTGAAGCAACTTGAAATGGATTTCTAAATGTGTACATGCCAGAAATTCGGTTTTATACCTAAATGTAAAATTGTGAAATTTTTTCCAAATGCACTGCCGTTTTGGCTTAATGCCAAATTCAGTAAGATGAAGAAGATTAGTTAACTTTAATATGTGAATCTATTAATTTGAAGCAACTTGATATGGATTTCTAAATGTGTACATGCCAGAAATTCGGTTTTATACCTAAATGTAAAATTGTGGAATTTTTCCAAATGCACTTCCTTTTTGGCTTTATGCCAAATTCAGTAAGATGAAGAAGATTTATTAACTTTAATATGTGGAGCTAATGATTTGAGGCAACTTGATATGGATTTCTAAATGTGTACATCCAGAAAAGTCGGTTTTATACCTAAATGTAAAATTGTGGAATTT
>NW_024395564.1:0-4994 GCF_016617805.1 Bactrocera tryoni | reverse complement strand
TATTGATTTGCTTCAAATCATTAACATCAAATGTTTAAGTTAATTAACCTTCTTCATCTTACCGGCAGTGCATTTGGAAGAATTCGACAATTATATTCAGGTATAAAGTCGATTTTCTTGTATATACACATTAAGCAGTCGATATTGAGTTGCTTCCAATCATTAACATCAAATGTTTCAGTTAGTTAACCTTCTGATTTTTACTGAAGTTGACATAAAGCCATGACGGCAGTGCATTTGGAAGAATTCGACAATCTTATATTCAGGTATAAAGTCGATTTTCTTGTATATACACATTAAGCAGTCGATATTGTGTTGTTTCCAATCATTAACATCAAATGTTTAAGTAAATTAACCTTCTTATTTTTACTGAAGTTGACATAAAGCCATGACGGCAGTGTATTTGGAAGAATTCGACAATCTTAAATTCTGGTAGAAAGTCGATTTACTTGTATATACACATTTAGTAGACGATATTGAGTTGCTCTAAATCACTAATTTATCATATTTAAGTCAATTAACCTTCTTCATCTTGCTGAAGTTGACATAAAGCCATAACGGCAGTGCATTTGGAAGAAATCGACAATCTTATATTCAGGTGTAAAGTAGATTTTCTTGTATATACACATTTAGCAGTCGAGATTGAATTGCTTCAAATCATTAACATCAAATGTTTAAGTTAATTAACCTTCTTCATCTTACCGGCAGTGCATTTGGAAGAATTCGACAATCTTATATTCAGGTATAAAGTCGATTTACTTGTATATACACATTTAGTAGTCGATATTGAGTTGCTTTAAATCACTAATTTATCATATTTAAGTTAACTAGCCTACTTCATCTTACCGAAGTTGACATAAAGCCATAACGGCAATGCATTTGGAGGAATTCGACAATCTTATATTCAGGTATAACGTCGATTTTCTTGTATATACACATTTAGCAGTCGATATTGAGTTGCTTCAAATCATTAACATCAAATGTTTAAGTTAGTTAACCTTCTTATTTTTACTAAAGTTGACACAAAGCCATGACGGCAGTGCATTTGTAAGAATTCGACAATCTTATATTCAGGTATAAAGTCGATTTACTTGTATATAGACATTTAGTAGTCGATACTGAGTTGCCCTAAATCACTAATTTAACATATTTAAGTTATTTAAATTTCTTCATCTTACTGAAGTTGACATAAAGCCATAACGGCAGTGCATTTGGAAGAAATCGACAATCTTATATTCAGGTATAAAGTCGATTTTCTTGTATATACACATTTAGCAGTCGATATTGAGTTGCTTCAAATCATTAACATCAAATGCTTAAGTTAATTAACCTTCTTTATCTTACCGGCAGTGCATTTGGAAGAATTCGACAATCTTATATTCAGGTATAAAGTCGATTTACTTGTATATACACATTTAGTAGTCGATATTGAGTTGCTCTAAATCACTAATTTATCATATTTAAGTTAACTAGCCTCCTTCATCTTACCGAAGTTGACATAAAGCCATAACGGCAGTGCATTTGGAGGAATTCGGCAATCTTATATTCAGGTATTAAGTCGATTTTCTTGCAGATACACATTTAGCAGTCGATATTGAGTTGCTTTAAATCATTAACATCAAATGTTTAAGTTAACTAACCTTCTGCATATTACTGAAGTTGACGTAAAGCCATAACGGCAGTGCATTTGGAATAATTCGACAATCTTATATTCAGGTATAAAGTCGATTCTCTTGTATATACACATTTAGCAGTCGATATTGAGTTGTTTCCAATCATTAACATCAAATGTTTCAGTTAGTTAACCTTCTTCATTTTACTGAAGTTAACATAAAGCCATGACGGCAGTGCATTTGGAAGAATTCGACAATCTTATATTCAGGTATAAAGTCGATTTTCTTGTATATAGACATTTAGCAGTCGATATTGAATTGCCTTAAATCATTAGTTTAACATATTTAAGCTAATTAACCTTCCTCATCTTACTGAAGTTGACATAAAGCCTTAACGGCAGTTCATTTGGAAGAATTCGACAATCTTATATTCAGGTATAAAGTCGATTTTCTTGTATATACACATTTAGCAGTCGATATTGAGTTGCTTAAAATCATTAACATCAAATGTTTAAGTTAATTAACCTTTTTCATTTTACTGAAGTTGACATAAAGCCATGACGGCAGTGCATTCGGAAGAATTCGACAATCTTATATTCAGGTATAAAGTCGATTTTCTTGTATATACACATTTAGTAGTCGATATTGATTTGCTCTTAATCACTAATTTATCATATTTAAGTCAATTTACCTTCCTCATCTTGCTGAAGTTGACATAAAGCATTAACGGCAGTGCATTTGGAAGAAATCGGTAATCTTATACTCACGTATAAAGTCGATTTTCTTGTATATACACATTTAGTAGTCGATATTGAGTTGCTTCAAATCATTAACATCAAATGTTTAAGTTAGTTAACCTTCTTATTTTAACTTAAGTTGACATAAAGCCATGACGGCAGTGCATTTGGAAGAATTCGACAATCTTATATTCAGGTACAAAGTCGATTTTCTTGCAGATACACATTTAGCAGTCGATATTGAGTTGCTTTAAATCATTAACATCAAAAATTTAAGGTAATTAACTTTTTTCATCTTGCTGAAGTTGACATAAAGCCATAGAGGCAGTGCATTTGGAAGAATTCGACAATCTTATATTCAGGTATAAAGCCGATTTTCTTGTATATGCACATGTAGCAGTCGATATTGAGTTGCTTCCAATCATTAACATCGAATGTTTCAGTTTGTTAACCTTCTTCATCATACTAAAGTTGATATAAAGCCATAAAGCAGTGCATTTGGAAGAATTCGATAATTTCATATTCAGGTATAAAGTCGAATTTCTTGTATATACACATTTAGCAGTCGATATTGAGTTGCTTCAAATCATTAACATCAAATATTTAAGTTAATTAGCCGTCTTCATCTTGCTGAAGTTGACATAAAGCGATAACGGCAGTGCATTTGGAAGAATTTGACAATCGGGTATAAAGAAGATTTTCTTGTATATACATATTTAGCAATAGATATTGAATTTCTTCAAATCATTAACATCAAATATTTAAGGTAACTAACCTTCTTCATCTTACTAAAGTTGACATAAAGCCATAATGGCAGTGCATTTGGAAGAATTTGATAAATTTATATTCAGGTGTAAAGTAGATTTTCTTGTATATACACATTTAGCAGTCGATATTGAGTTGCTTCAAATCATTAACAACAAATATTTAAGTTAATTAGCCTTCTTCATCATGCTGAAGTTGACATAAAGCCATAACGGCAGTGCATTTGGAAGAATTCGACAATCTTATATTCAGGTATAAAGTCGATTTGCTTGTATATACACATTTAGCAGTCGATATTAAATTGCTTCAAACCATTAACATCAAATATTTAAGATAAGTAACATTCTTCATCTTGCTGAAGTTGGCATAAAGCCATAACGGCAGTGCATTTGGAAGAATTCGACAATCTTATATTCAGGTATAAATTCGATTTGCTTGTATATACACATTTAGCAGTCGATATTGAGTTGCTTCAAATCATTAACATCAAATATTTAGTTAATTAGCCTTTTCATCTTGCTGAAGTTGACATAAAGCCATAACGGCAGTGCATTTGGAAGAATTCGACAATCTTATATTCAGTATAAAGTCGATTTTCTTGTATATACACATTTAGCAGTCGATATTGAGTTACTTCAAATCATTAACATCAAATATTTAAGATAGTTAAACTTTCTTCATCTTGCTGAAGTTGACATAAAGCCATGACGACAGTAAATTTGGAAGAATTCGATAAATTTATGTTCAGGTATAAAGTAGATTTTCTTGTATATACACATTTAGCAGTCGATATTGAGTTGCTTTAAATCATTAACATCAAATATTTAAGTTAATTAGCCTTCTTCTTTTTGCTGAAGTTGACATAAAGCCATAACGGCAGTGCATTTGGAAGAATTCGACAATAAGGTATAAAGTAGATTTTCTTGTATATACATATTAAGCAATAGATATTGAATTTCTTCAAATCATTAACATAAAATATTTAAGGTAACTAACCTTCTTCATCTTGCTGAAGTTGACATAAAGCCCTAACGGCAGTGCATTCGGAAGAATTAGACAATCAGGTATAAAGTGTATTTTCTTGCATATACACATTTAGCAGTCGATATTGAGTTGCTTCAAATCATTAACATCAAATATTTAAGTTAATTAGCCTTCTTCATCTTGCTGAAGTTGACATAAAGCCATAACGGCATTGCATTTGGGAGAATTCGACAATCTTATATTCAGGTATAAAGTAGATTTTCTTGTATGTACACATTTAGTAGTCGATATTGAGTTGCCCTAAATCACTAATTTAACATATATAAGGTAATTAACCCCCTTCGTCTTACTAAAGTTGACATAAAGCCATAACGGCAGTGCATTTGGAAGAATTCGGCAATCTTATATTCAGATATAAAGTCGATTTTCTTGTATATACACATTTAACAGTCGGTATTGAGTTGCTTCAAACCATTAACATCAAATATTTAAGTTAATTAGCCTTCTTCATCTTATCGAAGTAGACATAAAGCCATAACGGCAGTGCATTTGAAAGAATTCGACAATCTTATATTCAGGTATAAAGTCGATTTTCTTGTATATACACATTTAGTAGTCGATATTGAGTTGCCCCAAAATCACTAATTTAACATATTTTAGTTAATTAACCTCCTTCATCTTACTAAAGTTGACATAAAGCCATAATGGCAGTGCATTTGGAAGAACATGACAATCTCAGATTCAGGTATAAAGTCGATTTTCTTGTATATACACATTTAGTAGTCGATATTGAGTTGCCCTAAATCACTAATTTAACATATTTAAGGTATTTAACCCCCTTCGTCTTACTAAAGTTGACATAAAGCCATAACGGCAGTGCATTTGGAAGAATTCG
>NW_024395563.1:0-17173 GCF_016617805.1 Bactrocera tryoni | reverse complement strand
ATAACGACAGTGTATTTGGAGCAATTTCACAATCTTATATTAAAGTGTAAAATCGATGTTTTAGTACATACACATTAAGCAATCAATATCAAGTTGCGTAAATATATGAACTTTACATATTTCTGTTAATTAGCCGCTTTGATGTTTTTGGAGTTGTCATAGAGTTGTCTTATAGCCATATCGACAGTGTATTTGGAGCAATTTCACAATCTTATATTAAGGTGTAGATTCGTTTTCTTGGTACATACATATTAAGCAGTCGATATCAAGTTGCGAAAAAATATGAACTTTACATATTTATGCTAAATAGCCTTTTTGATGCTATTTGAGTTGTCATAGAGTTGTCGTATAGCCATAACGACAGTGTATTTGGAGCAATTTCACAATCTTAAGTTAAGGTAAAGAAACGATTTTTTGGTACACACACATTAAGCAATCGATATCAAGTTGCGTAAAAATATGAACTTTACATATTTATGCTAATTAGCCTTTTTGCAGTTATTGGAGTAGTCATAGAGTTGTCTTATAGCCATAACGGCAGTGTATTTGGAGCAATTTCACAATCTTGTATTAAGGTGTAGAATCGATTTCTTGGGACATACATATTAAGCAGTCGATGTCAAGTTGCGTAAAAATATGAACTTTACATATTTATGCTAATTAGCCTTATTGAAGTTATTGGAGTTGTCATAGAGTTGTCGTATAGCGACAGTGTATTTGAAGCAATTTCACAATCTTATATTAAAGTGTATAATCTATTTTTAAGTACATACACACTAAGCAATCGATATCAAGTTTTGTAAAAATATGAACTTTACATATTTATGCTAATTAGCCGCTTTGATGTTTTTGGAATTGTCATAGAGTTGTCTTATAGCCATAACGACAGTGTATTTGGAGCAATTTCACAATCTTATATTAAGGTGTAGATTCGTTTTCTTGGTTCATACATATTAAGCAGTCGATATCAAGTTGCGAAAAAATATGAACTTTACATATTTATGCTAACTAGCCGTTTTGATGTTTTTGGAGTTGTCATAGAGTTGTCCTTTAGCCATAACGACATTGTATTTGGAGCAATTTCATAATCTTATATTAATGTGTAGAATCGATTTTTTCGTACATACACATCAAGCAATCGATATCAAGTTGCGTAAAAATATGAACTTTACATATTTATGCTAATTAGCCTTTTTGATGCTATTGGAGTTGTCATAGAGTTGTCGAATAGCCATAACGACAGAGAATTTGGAGCAATTTCACAATCTTATATTAAGGGGTAGAATTGTGTTTTTGGTACATACACATCAAGCAATCGATATGAAGTCCCGTAAAGATATGAACTTTACACATTTATGCTAATTAGCCTTTTTGAAGTTATTGGAGTAGTCATAGAGTTGTCTTATAGCCATAACGACAGTGTATTTGGAGCAATTTCACAATCTTATATTAAGGTGGAGAATCGATTTCTTGGTACATGCATATTTAGCAGTCGATATCAAGTTGCGCAAAAATATGAACTTTACATATTTATGCTAATTAGCCTTTTTGAAGTTATTGGACTTGTCATAGAGTTGTCGTATAACCATAACGACAGTGTATTTGGAACAATCTAACAATCTTATGTTAAGGTGTAGAATCGATTTTTTAGTACAAAAACATTAAGCAATCGATATCCAGTTGCGTAAAAATATAAATTTTAAATATTTCTTTTAATAAGCCGTTTTGATGTTTTGGATTTGGCATAGAGTTGTCTTATAGCCATAACGACAGTAAGTTTGGAGCAATTTCACAATCTTATATTAATGTGCAGAATCGATTTTTTAGTACTTACACATCAAGCAATCGATATCAAGTTGCGTAAAAATATGAACTTTAAGTATTTATTCTAATTAGCCGTTTTGATGCTATTGGAGCTGCCATAGAGTTGTCGAATAGCCATAACGACAGAGAATTCGGAGCAATTTCACAATCTTATATTAAGGGGTAGAATTGTGTTTTTGGTACATACACATCAAGCAATCGATATCAAGTCGCGTAAAGATATGAACTTTACATATTTATGCTAACTAGCCGTGCTGATGTTATTGGAATTGTCATAGAGTTGTCGCATAGCCATAACGACAGTGTGGTCTATTTTTTAGTACATACACATTAAGCAATCGATATCAAGTTTTGTAAAAATATCAACTTTACATATTTATGCTAATTAGCCTTTTTGATGTTAATGGAGTTGTCATAGAGTTGTCTTATAGCCATAACGACAGTGTATTTGGAGCAATTTCACAATTCTAATATTAATGTGTAGAATCGATTTTTTAGTACATACACATCAAGCAATCGATATCAAGTTGCGAAAATATATGAACTTTACATATTTATGCTAACTAGCCGTTTTGATGCTATTGGAGTTGTCATAGAGTTGTCGTATAGCCATAACGACAGAGAATTTGAAGCAGTTTCATAATCTTATATTAAGGTGTAGAATCGATTTCTTGGTACATACACATTAAGCAATCGATATCAAGTTGCGAAAAAATATGAACTTTACATATTTATGCTAACTAGCCGTTTTGATGTTATTGGGGTTGTCATAGAGTTGTCGTATAGCCATAACGACAGTGTATTTGGAGCAATTTCACAATCTTATATTAAGGTGTAGAATCGCTTTTTTGGTGCATACATATTAAACAATAGATATCAAGTTGCGTAAAAGTATGAACTTTACATATTTATGCTAATTAGCCTTTTTGAAGTTATTGGAGTTGTCATAGAGTTTTCGTATAGCGACAGTGTACTTGAAGCAATTTTTCAATCTTATATTAAGGTGTATAATCTATTTTTTAGTACATACACATAAGCAATCGATATCAAGTTTTGTAAAAATATGAACTTTACATATTTGTGCTAATTAGACGCTTTGATGTTTTTGGAGTTGTCATAGAGTTGTCTTATAGCCATAACGACAGTGTATTTGGAATAATTTCACAATCTTATATTAAGGTGTAGATTCGATTTCTTGGTACATACATTTTAAGCAGTCGAAATCAAGTTGCGAAAAAATATGAACTTTACATATTTATGCCAACTAGCCGTTTTAATGCTATTGGAGTTGTCATACAGTTGTCGTATAGCCATAACGACAGAAAATTTGGAGCAGTTTCATAATCTTATATTAAGGTGTAGAATCGATTTCTTGGTACATACACATTAAGCAATCGATATCAAGTGCGGTAAAAATATGAACTTTACATATGTATGCTAACTAGCCGTTTTGATGTTATTGGGGTTGTCATAGAGTTGTCGTATAGCCATAACGACAGTGTATTTGGAGCAATTTCACAACCTTATATTAATGTGTAGAATCGATTTTTTAGTACATACACATCAAGCAATCGATATCAAGTTGCGTAAAAATATGAACTTTACATATTTATGCTAATTAGCCTTATTAAAGTTATTGGAGTTGTCATAGAGTTGTCGCATAGCCATAACGACAGTGTATTTGGAGCAGTTTTATAATCTTATATTAAGGTGTAGAATCGATTTCTTGGTACACACACATTAAGCAATCGATATCAAGTGCGGTAAAAATATGAACTTTACATATGTATGCTAACTAGCCGTTTTAATGCTATTGGAGTTGTCATACAGTTGTCGTATAGCCATAACGACAGAGAATTTGGAGCAGTTTCATAATCTTATATTAAGGTGTAGAATCGATTTTTTAGTACATACACATCAAGCAATCGATATCAAGTTGCGTAAAAATATGAATTTTACATATTTATGCTAATTGCCGTTTTGATGCTATTGGAGTTGTCATAGAGTTGTCGAATAGCCATAACGACAGAGAATTTGGAGCAATTTCACAATCTTATATTAAGGGATAGAATTGAGTTTTTGGTACATACACATCAAGCAATCGACATCAAGTCGCGTAAAGATATGAACTTTACATATTTATGCTAACTAGCCGTGCTGATGTTATTGGAGTTGTCATAGAGTTGTCGCATAGCCATAACGACAGTGTATTTGGAACAATCTAACAATCTTATATTAAAGTGTATAATCTATTTTTTAGTACATACACATTAAGCAATCGATATCAAGTTTTGTAAAAATATGAACCTTACATGTTTATGCTTACTAGCCGTCTTGATGTTATTGGAGTTGTCATAGAGTTGTCTTAAAGCCATAGGAGCAATTTCACAATCTTATATTAAAGTGTAGAATCGATGTTTTAGTACATTCACATTAAGCAATCAATATCAAGTTGCGTAAATATATGAACTTTACATATTTCTGTTAATTAGCCGCTTTGATGTTTTTGGAGTTGTCAAGAAGTTGTCTTATAGCCATATCGACAGTGTATTTGGAGCAATTTGACAATCTTATATTAAGGTGTAGATTCGATTTCTTTCTACATACATATTAAGCAGTCGATATCAAGTTGCGAAAAAATATGAACTTTACATATTTATGCTAATTAGTCTTTTTGAAGTTATTGGAGTTGTTAAAGAGTTGTCGTATAGCCATAACGACAGTGTATTTGGAACAATCTAACAATCTTATATTAAGGTGTAGAATCGATTTTTTAGTAAAAAAAACATTAAGCAATCGATATCCAGTTGCGTAAAAGTATGAACTTTAAATATTTCTTTTAATAAGCCGCTTTGTTGTTTTTGGAGTTGTCATAGAGTTGTCTTATAGCCATAACGACAGTGTATTTGGAGCAGTTTTATAATCTTATATTAAGGTGTAGAATCGATTTCTTGGTACACACACATTAAGCAATCGATATCAAGTGCGGTAAAAATATGAACTTTACATATGTATGCTAACTAGCCGTTTTGATGTTATTGGGGTTGTCATAGAGTTGTCGTATAGCCATAACGACAGTGTATTTGGAGCAATTTCACAATCTTATATTAAGGTGTAGAATCGATTTTTTGGTGCATACATATTAAACAATCGATATCAATTTTCGAAAAAATATGAACTTTACATATTTATGCTAACTAGCCGTTTCGATATTTTTGGAGTTGTCATAGAGTTGTCTTAAAGCCATAACGACAGTGTATTTGGAGCAATTTCACAATCTTATATTAATGTGTAGAATCGATTTTTTCGTACATACACATCAAACATTCGATATCAAGTTGCGTAAAAATATGAACTTTACATATTTATGCTAATTAGCCTTTTTGATGCTATTGGAGTGGTCATAGAGTTGTCGAATAGCCATAACCACAGAGAATTTGGAGCAATTTTACAATCTTATATTAAGGGGTTGAATTGAGTTTTTTGTATGTACATACACATCAAGCAATCGATATCAAGTCCCGTGAAGATATGAACTTTACACATTTAAGCTAATTAGTCTTTTTGAAGTTATTGGAGTAGTCATAGAGTTATCTTATAGCCATAACGACAGTGTATTTGGAGCAATTTCACAATCTTATATTAAGGTGTAGAATCGATTTCTTGGTACATACATATTTAGCAGTCGATATCAAGTTGCGTAAAAATATGAACTTTACATATTTATGCTAATTAGCCTTTTTGAAGTTATTGGAGTTGTCATAGAGTTGTCGTATAACCATAACGACAGTGTATTTGGAACAATCTAACAATCTTATATTAAGGTGTAGAATCGAGTTTTTAGTACAAAAACATTAAGCAATCGATATCCAGTTGCGTAAAAATATGAACTTTAAATATTTCTTTTAATAAGCCGTTTTAATGTTTTTGGATTTTTCATAGAGTTGTCTTATAGCCATAACGACAGTGTATTTGGAGCAATTTCACAATCTTATGTTAATGTGTAGAATCGATTTTTTAGTACGTACACATCAAGCAATCGATATCAAGTTGCGTAAAAATATGAATTTTACATATTTATTCTAATTAGCCATTTTGATGCTATTGGAATTGTCATAGAGTTGTCGAATAGCCATATTGACAGAGAATTTGGAGCAATTTCACAATATTATATTATGGGGTAGAATTGAGTTTTTGGTACATACACATCAAGCAATCGATATCAAGTCGCGTAAAGATATGAACTTTACATATTTATGCTAACTGGCCGTTTTGATGCTATTGGAGTTGTCATAGAGTTGTCGAATAGCCATAACGACAGAGAATTTGGAGCAGTTTCATAATTTTATATTAAGGGGTAGAATTGAGTTTTTGGTACATACACATCAAGCAATCGATATCAAGTCGC
Source organism: Bactrocera tryoni (assembly GCF_016617805.1). Classification (NCBI taxonomy): domain Eukaryota; kingdom Metazoa; phylum Arthropoda; class Insecta; order Diptera; family Tephritidae; genus Bactrocera; species Bactrocera tryoni. The sequence goes on along the minus strand of NW_024395563.1, from coordinate 10,941 downwards.
GTAAAGATATGAACTTTACATATTTATGCTAACTAGCCGTCTTGATGTTTGTCGAGTTGTCATATAGTTGCCGAATAGCCATAACGACAGAGAACTTGGAGCAATTTCACAATCTTATATTAAGGGGTAGAATAGAGTTTTTGGTACATACACATCAAGCAATCGATATCAAGTCGCGTAAAGATATGAACTTTACATATTTATGCTAACTAGCCGTGCTGATGTTATTGGAGTTGTCATAGAGTTGTCGCATAGCCATAACGACAGTGTATTTGGAACAATCTAACAATCTTATATTAAAATGTATAATCTATTTTTTAGTACATACACATTAAGCAATCGATATCAAGTTTTGTAAAAATATCAACTTTACATATTTATGCTAATTAGCCTTTTTGAAGTTATTGGAGTTGTCATAGAGTTGTCGTATAGCGACAGTGTATTTGAAGCAATTTCACAATCTTATATTAAAATTTATAATCTATTTTGTAGTACATACACACTAAGCAATCGATATCAAGTTTTGTAAAAATATGAAGTTTACATATTTATGCTAATTAGCCGCTTTGATCTTTCTGGAGTTGTCATAGAGTTGCCTTATAGCCATAACGACAGTGTATTTGGAGCAATTTCACAATCATATATTAAGATGTAGATTCGTTTTCTTGGTACATACATATTAAGCAGTCGATATTAAGTTGCGAAAAAATATGAACTTTAAATATTTATGCTAACTAGCCGTTTTGATGTTTTTGGAGTTGTCATAGAGTTGTCTTATATCCATAACTACAGTGTATTTGGAGCAATTTCGCAATCTTATATTAATGTGTAGAATCGATTTTTTCGTACAAAACATTAAGCAATCGATATCCAGTTGCGTAAAAATATTAACTTTAAATATTTCTTTTAATAAGCCGATTTAATGTTTTTGGATTTTTCATAGAGTTGTCTTATAGCCATAACGACAGTGTATTTGGAGCAATCTAACAATCTTATATTAATGTGTAGAATCGATTTTTTAGTACATACACATCTAGCAATCGATATCAAGTTGCGTAAAAATATGAACTTTACATATTTATGCTAATATGAAGTTTTGATGCTATTGGAGTTGTCATAGAGTTGTCGAATAGCCATAACGACAGAGAATTTGGAGCAATTTCACAATCTTATATTAAGGGATAGAATTGAGTTTTTGGTACATACACATCAAGCAATCGATATCAAGTTTTGTAACAATTTGAACTTTACATATTTATGCTAACTAGCCGTGCTGATGTTATTGGAGTTGTCATAGAGTTGTCGTATAGCGACAGTGCATTTGAAGCAATTTCACAATCTTATATTCAAGTTTATAATCTATTTTGTAGTACATACACACTAAGCAATCGATATCAAGTTTTGTAAAAATATGAAGTTTACATATTTATGCTAATTAGCCGCTTTGATCTTTCTGGAGTTGTCATAGAGTTGCCTTATAGCCATAACGACAGAGAATTCGGAGCAATTTCACAATCTTATATTAAGGGATAGAATCGATTTTTTGGTGCATACATATTAAACAATCGATATCAAGTTTTGTAACAATATGAACTTTACATATTTATGCTAACTAGCCGTGCTGATGTTATTGGAGTTGTCATAGAGTTGTCGCATAGCCATAAAGACAGTGTATTTGGAACATTCTAGCAATCTTATATTAAATTGTATAATCTATTTTTTAGTACATACACATTAAGCAATCGATATCAAGTTTAGTAAAAATATGAACTTTACATATTTATGCTAACTAGCCGTGTTGATGTTATTGGAGTTGTCATAGAGTTGTCGCATAGCCATAACGACAGTGTATTTGGAACAATCTAGCAATCTTATATTAAGGTGTAGATTCGATTTCTTGGTACATACAGTTTAAGTAGTCGATATCAAGTTGCGAAAAAATACGAACTTTACATATTTATGCTAATATGCCGTTTTGATGCTATTGGAGTTGTCATAGAGTTGTCGAATAGCCATAACGACAGAGAATTTGGAGCAATTTCACAATTTTATATTAAGGGGTAGAATTGAGTTTTTGGTACATACACATCAAGCAATCGATATCAAGTTTTGTAACAATTTAAACTTTACATATTTATGCTAACTAGCCGTGCTGATGTTATTGGAGTTGTCATAGAGTTGTCGCATAGCCAGAACGACAGTGTATTTGGAACAATCTAGCAATCTTATATTAAAGTGTAGAATCGATGGTTTAGTACATACACATTAAGCAATCAATATCAAGTTGAGTAAATATATGAACTTTACATATTTTTGTTAATTAGCCGCTTTGATGTTTTTGGAGTTGTCATAGAGTTGTCGTATAGCCATAACGACAGAGAATTTGGAGCAGTTTCATAATCTTATATTAAGGTGTGGAATCGATTTCTTGGTACACACACATTAAGCAATCGATATCAAGTGCGGTAAAAATATGAACTTTACATATGTATGCTAACTAGCCGTTTTGATGTTATTGGGGTTGTCATAGAGTTGTCGTATAGCCATAACGACAGTGTATTTGGAGCAATTTTACAATCTTATATTAACGTGTAGAATCGATTTTTTAGTACAAAAACCTTAAGCAATCGATATCCAGATGCGTAAAAATATGAACTTTAAATATTTCTTTTAAAAAGCCGTTTTGGTGTTTTTGGATTTGTCATAGAGTTGTCAAATAGCCATAACGACAGAAAATTTGGAGCAATTTCACAATGTTATATTAAGGGATAGAATTGAGTTTTTGGTACATACACATCAAGCAATCGATATCAAGTCGCGTAAAGATATGAACTTTACATATTTATGCTAACTAGCTGTGCTGATGTTATTGGAATTGTCATAGAGTTGTCGCATAGCCATAACGACAGTGTATTTGGAACAATCTAACAATCTTATATTAAAATGTATAATCTAGTTTTTAGTACATACACATTAAGCAATCGATATCAAGTTTTGTAAAAATATGAACTTCACATATTTATGCCAAATAGCCTTTTTGATGCTATTGGAGTTGTCATAGAGTTGTCGAATAGCCATAACGACAGTGTATTTGGAGCAATTTCACAATCTTATATTAAGGGGTAGAATTGAGTTTTGTACATACACATCAAGCAATCGATATCAAGTCGCGTAAAGATATGAACTTTACACATTTATGCTAACTAGCCGTGCTGATGTTATTGGATTTGTCAGAGAGTTGTCGCATAGCCATAACGACAGTGTATTTGGAGCAATTTCACAATCTTATATTAAGGGGTAGAATTGAGTTTTGTCCATACACATCAAGCAATCGATATCAAGTCGCGTAAAGATATGAACTTTACATATTTATGCTAACTAGCCGTGCTGATGTTATTGGAATTGTCATAGAGTTGCCTTATAGCCATAACGACAGAGAATTCGGAGCAATTTCACAATCTTATATTAAGGGATAGAATCGATTTTTTGGTGCATACATATTAAACAATCGATATCAAGTTTTGTAACAATATGAACTTTACATATTTATGCTAACTAGCCGTGCTAATGTTATTGGAGTTGTCATAGAGTTGTCGCATAGCCATAAAGACAGTGTATTTAGAACATTCTAGCAATCTTATATTAAAGTGTATAATCTATTTTTTAGTACATACACATTAAGCAATCGATATCAAGTTTTGTAAAAATATGAACTTTACATATTTATGCTAACTAGCCGTGTTGATGTTATTGGAGTTGTCATAGAGTTGTCGCATAGCCATAGCGACAGTGTATTTGGAACAATCTAGCAATCTTATATTAAGGTGTAGATTCGATTTCTTGGTATATACATTTTAAGTAGTCGATATCAAGTTGCGAAAAAATATGAACTTTACATATTTATGCTAATATGCCGATTTGATGCTATTGGAGTTGTCATAGAGTTGTCGAATAGCCATAACGACAGAGAATTTGGAGCAATTTCACAATCTTATATTAAGGGATAGAATTGAGTTTTTGGTACATACACATCAAGCAATCGATACCAAGTTTTGTAAAAATATGAACTTCACATATTTATGCTAAATAGCCTTTTTGATGCTATTGGAGTTGTCATAGAGTTGTCGAATAGCCATAACGACAGTGTATTTGGAGCAATTTCACAATCTTATATTAAGGGGTAGAACTGAGTTTTGTACATACACATCAAGCAATCGATATCAAGTCGCGTAAAGATATGAACTTTACACATTTATGCTAATTAGCCTTTTTGAAGTTATTGGAGTAGTCATAGAGTTATCTTATAGCCATAACGACAGTGTATTTGGAGCAATTTCACAATCTTATATTAAGGTGTAGAATCGATTTCTTGGTACATACATATTTAGCAGTCGATATCAAGTTGCGTAAAAATATGAACTTTAAATATTTCTTTTAATAAGCCGTTTTGATGTTTTTGGATAAGGCATAGAGTTGTCTTATAGCCATAATGTCAGTAAGTTTGGAGCAATTTCATAATCTTATATTAATGTGTAGAATCGATTTTTTAGTACATACGTATAAGGCAATCGGTATCAAGTTGCGTAAAAATATGAACTTTACATATTTATTCTAATTAGCCGTCTTGATGTTTGTCGAGTTGTCATAGAGTTGTCTTATAGCCATAACGACAGTATATTTGGAGCAATTTCACAATCTTATATTAATGTGCAGAATCGATTTTTTGGTACATACACATCAAGCGATCGATATCAAGTCGCGTAAAGATATGAACTTTACATATTTATGCTAACTAGCCGTGCTGATGTTATTGGAATTGTCATAGAGTTGTCGCATAGCCATAACGACAGAGAATTTGGAGCAATTTCACAATCTTATATTAAGGGGTAGAATTGAGTTTTTGGTACATACACATCAAGCAATCGATATCAAGTCGCGTAAAGATATGAACTTTACATATTTATGCTAATTAGCCTTTTTGAAGTTATTGGAGTAGTCATAGAGTTGTCTTATAGCCATAACGACAGGGTATTTGGAACAATCTAACAATCTTATGTTAAGGTGTAGAATCGATTTTTTAGTACAAAAACATTAAGCAATCGATATCCAGTTGCGTAAAAATATGAACTTTAAATATTTCTTTTAATAAGCCGTTTTGATGTTTTTGGATTTGGCATAGAGTTGTCTTATAGCCACAACGACAGTAAGTTTGGAGCAATTTCACAATCTTATATTAATGTGTAGAATCGATTTTTTAGTACAAACACATCAACCAATCGATATCAAGTTGCGTAAAAATATGAACTTTACATATTTATGCTAATATGCCGTTTTGGTGCTATTGGAGTTGTCATAGAGTTGTCGAATAGCCATAACGACAGAGAATTTGGAGCAATTTCACAATCTTATATTAAGGGGTAGAATTGAGTTTTTGGTACATACACATCAACCAATCGATATCAAGTCGCGTAAAGATATGAACTTTACATATTTATGCTAACTAGCCGTGCTGATGTTATTGGAGTTGTCAAAGAGTTGTCTTTAAGCCATAACGACAGTGTATTTGGAGCAATTTCACAATCTTATATTAAGCAGATTCGATTTCTTGGTACATACATATTAAGCAGTTGATATCAAGTTGCGAAAAAATATGAACTTTACATATTTATGCTAACTAGCCGTTTTGATGCTATTGGAGTTGTCATAGAGTTGTCGTATAGCCATAACGACAGAGAATTTAGAGCAGTTTCATAATCTTATATTAAGGTGTAGAATCGATTTCTTGGTACATACACATTAAGCAATCGATATCAAGTGCGGTAAAAATATGAACTTTACATATTTATGCAAACTAGCCGTTTTGATGCTGTTGGAGTTGTCATAGAGTTGTCTGATAGCCATAACGACAGTGTATTTGGAGCAATTTCACAATCTTATATTAAAGTGTAGAATCGATGGTTTAGTACATACACATTAAACAATCAATATCAAGTTGCGTAAATATATGAACTTTACATATTTCTGTTAATTAGCCGCTTTGATGTTTTTGGAGTTGTCATAGAGTTGTCTGATAGCCATAACGACAGTGTATTTGGAGCAATTTCACAATCTTATATTTAGGTGTAGATTCGATTTCTTGGTACATACATATCAAGCAGTCGATATCAAGTTCGGAAAAAATATGAACTTTACATATTTATGCTAACTAGCCGTTTTGATGCTATTGGAGTTGTCATAGAGTTGTCGTATAGCCATAACGACAGAGAATTTGGAGCAGTTTCATAATCTTATATTAAGGTGTAGAATCGATTTTGTGGTGCATACATATTAAACAATCGATATCAAGTTGCGTAAAAATATGAACTTTACACATTTATGCTAATTAGCCATTTTGAAGTTATTGGAGTTGTCATAGAGTTGTCGTATAGCCATAACGACAGTGTATTTGAAACAATCTAACAATCTTATATTAAGGTGTAGAATCGATTTTTTAGTACAAAAACATTAAGCAATCGATGTCCAGTTGCGTAAAAATATGAACTTTAAATATTTCTTTTAATAAGCCGTTTTGATGTTATTGTAGTTGTCATAGAGTCGTCTTAAAGCCATAACGACAGTGTATTTGGAGCAATTTCACAATCTTATATTAAGGTGTAGAATCGATGTTTTAGTACATACACATTAAGTAATCAATATCAAGTTGCGTAAATATATGAACTTTACATATTTCTGTTAATTATCCTTTTTGAAGTTATTGTCTTATAGCCACAACGACAGTGTATTTGAAACAATCTAACAATCTTATATTAAGGTGTAGAATCGATTTTTTGGTGCATACATATTAAACAATCGATATCAAGTTGCGTAAAAATATGAACTTTACACATTTATGAAGTTATTGGAGTTGTCATAGAGTTGTCGTATAGCCATAACGACAGTGTATTTGAAACAATCTAGCAATCTTATATTAAGGTGTAGAATCGATTTTTAGTACAAAAACATTAAGCAGTCGATATCCAGTTGCGTAAAAATATGAACTTTAAATATTTCTTTTAATAAGCCGTTTTGATGCTTTTGGATTTGTCATAGAGTTGTCTTATAGCCATAACGACAGTGTATTTTGAGCAATTTCACAATCTTATATTAATGTGTAGAATCGACCTTTTGGTACATACACATCAAGCAATCGATATCAAGTTGCGTAAAAATATGAACTTTACATATTTATGCCAATTAGCCGTTTTGATGCTATTGGAGTTGTCATAGAGTTGTCGAATAGCCATAACGACAGAGAATTTGGAACAATTTCACAATCTTATATTAAGGGGTAGAGTTGAGTTTTTGGTACATACACATCAAGCAATCGATATCAAGTCGCGTAAAGATATGAACTTTACACATTTATGCTAATTAGCCTTTTTGAAGTTATTGGAGTAGTCATAGAGTTGTCTTATAGCCATAACGACAGTGTATTTGGAGCAATTTCACAATCTTATATCAAGGTGTAGAACAAATTTCTTGGTACATACATATTAAGCAGTCGATATCAAGTTGCGTAAAAATATGAACTTTACATATTTATGCTAATTAGCCTTTTTGAAGTTATCGGAGTTGTCATAGAGTTGTCGTATAGCTATAACGACGATGTATTTGGAACAATCTAACAATCTTATATTCAGGTGTAGAATCGATTGTTTAGTACAAAAACATTAAGCAGTCGATATCCAGCTGCGTAAAAATATGAACTTTAAATATTTCTTTTATTAAGCCGTTTTGATGTTTTTGGATTTGTCATAGAGTTGTCTTATAGCCATAACGACAGTGTATTTGGAGCAATTTCACAATCTTATATTAATGTGTAGAATCGATTTTTTAGTACATACACATCAAGCAATCGATATCAAGTTGCGTAAAAATATCAACTTTACATATTTATGCTAATTAGCCGATTTGATGCTATTGGAGTTGTCATAGAGTTGTCGAATAGCCATAACGACAGAGAACTTGGAGCAATTTCACAATCTTATATTAAGGGGTAGAATTGAGTTTTTGGTACATACACATCAAGCAATCGATATCAAGTCGCGTAAAGATATGAACGTTTCATATTTATGCTAACTAGCCGTGCTGATGTTATTGGAGTTGTCATAGAGTTGTCGCATAGCCATAACGACAGTATCTTTGGAACAATCTAACAATCTTATATTAAAGTGTATAATCTATTTTTTAGTACCTACCCATTAAGCAATCGATATCAAGTTTTGTAAAAATATGAACTTTACATATTTATGCTAATTAGCTTTTTGATGTTATTGGAGTTGTCATAGAGTTGTCTTAAAGCCATAACGACAGTGCATTTGGAGCAATTTCACAATCTTATATTAAAGTGTAGAATCAATGTTTTAGTACATACACATTAAGAAATCAATATCAAGTTGCGTAAAAATATGAACTTTACATATTCATGCTAACTAGCCGTTTTGATGTCTTTGGAGTTGTCATAGAGTTGTCTTATAGCCATATCGATAGTGTATTTGAAGCAATTTCACAATCTTATAATAAGGTGTAGATTCGTTTTCTTGGTACGTACACATCAAGCAATCGATATCAAGTTGCGTAAAAATATGAACTTTACACATTTATGCTAATTAGCCTTTTTGAAGTTATTGGAGTAGTCATAGAGTTGTCTTATAGCCATAACGACAGTGTATTTGGAGCAAATTCACAACCTTATATCAAGGTGTAGAATCGATTTCTTGGTACATACATATTAAACAGTCGATATCAAGTTGCGTAAAAATATGAACTTTACATATTTATGCTAATTTGCCGTTTTGATGCTATTGTAGTTGTCATAGAGTTGTCGAATAGCCATAACGACAGAGAATTTGAACCAATTTCACAATCTAATATTAAGGTATAGAACTGATTTTTTGGTACATACACACTAAGCAATATATTTCAAGTTGCGTACAAATATTAACTTTACATATTTATGCTAACTAGCCGTTTTGATGTTATTGGAGTAGTCATAGAGTTGTCGTATAGCTATAACGACAATGTATTTGGAACAATCTAACAATCTTATATCAAGGTGTAGAATCGATTTTTTAGTACAAAAACATTAAGCAATCGATATCCAGCTGCGTAAAAATATGAACTTTAAATATTTCTTTTAATAAGCCGTTTTGATGTTTTTGGATTTGTCATAGAGTTGTCTTATAGCCATAACGACAGTGTATTTGGAGCAATTTCACAATCTTAAATTAAGGTGTAGAATCGATTTTTTAGTACATACACATCAAGCAATCGATATTAAGTTGCGTAAATATATAAACTTTACATATTTATGCTAATTAGCCGTTTTGATGCTATTGGAGTTGTCACAGAGTTGTCGAATAGCCATAACGACAGAGAATTTGGAGCAATTTCACAATCTTATATTAAGGGGTAGAGTTGAGTTTTTGGTACATACACATCAAGCAATCGATACCAAGTCGCGTAAAGATATGAACTTTACACATTTATGCTAATTAGCCTTTTTGAAGTTATTGGAGTAGTCATAGAGTTGTCTTATAGCCATAACGACAGTGTATTTGGAGCAATTTCACAATTTTATATCAAGGTGTAGAACCAAGTTCTTGGTACATACATATTAAGCAGCCGATATCAAGTTGCGTAAAAATATGAACTTTACATATTTATGCTAATTAGCCGTTTTGATGCTACTGGAGTTGTCATAGAGTTGTCGAATAGCCATAACGACAGAGAATTTGGAGCAATTTCACAACCTTATATTAAAGGGTAAAATTGAGTTTTTTGTACATACACATCAAGCAATCGATATCAAGTCGCGTAAAGATATGAACTTTACATATTTATGCTAATTAGCCGTGCTGATGTTATTGGAGTTGTCATAGAGTTGTCGAATAGCCATAACGACAGAGAATTTGGAGCAATTTCACAATCTTATATTAAGGGATAGAATTGAGTTTTTAGTACATACACATCAAGCAATCGATATCAAGTCGCGTAAAGATATGAACTTTACATATTTATGCTAACTAGCCGTGCTGATGTTATTGGAGTTGTCATAGAGTTGTCGCATAGCCATAACGACAGTGTATTTGGAACAATCTAACAATCTTATATTAAAGTGTATAATCTATTTTTTAGTACATACACATTAAGCAATCGATATCAAGTTTTGTAAAAATATTAACTTTACATATTTATGCTAACTAGCCGTGTTGATGTTATTAGAGTTGTCATAGAGTTGTCTTAAAGCCATAACGACAGTGTATTTGGAGCAATTTCACAATCTAATATTAAAGTGTAGAATCGATGTTTTAGTACATACACATTAAGCAATCAATATCAAGTTGCGTAAATACATGAACTTTACATATTTCTGTTAATTAGCCGCTTTGATGTTTTTGGAGTTGTCATAGAATTATCTTATAGCCATAACGACAGTGTATTTGGAGCAATTTCACAATCTTATAATAAGGTGTAGATTCGTTTTCTTGGTACGTACACATCAAGCAATCGATATCAAGTTTTGTAAAAATATGAACTTTACATATTTATGCTAACTAGCCGTTTTGATGTTATTGGAGTTGTCATAGAGCTGTCTTAAAGCCATAACGACAGTATATTTGGAGCAATTTCACAATCTAATATTAAAGTGTAGAATCGATGTTTTAGTACATACACATTAAGCAATCAATATCAAGTTGCGTAAATACATGAACTTTACATATTTCTGTTAATTAGCCGCTTTGATGTTTTTGGAGTTGTCATAGAATTATCTTATAGCCATAACGACAGTGTATTTGGAGCAATTTCACAATCTTATATTAAGGTGTAGATTCGATTTCTTGGTACATACATATTAAGCAGTCGATATCAAGTTGCGAAAAGATATGAACTTTACATATT